>NC_133772.1:42991366-43021261 GCF_003597395.2 Chelonoidis abingdonii
GACCGCAGGGCGGCTTGCCTGGCTCTGGCCAAGGCTCCAGGCGGGTGAGTGGAGCGGGGCTGCGGGGCTTGCCGTGTTCCAGCTGGGGCTCCAGCTGGGAGAGCCAGGCTGTGGGGCAGCCGCGCTCCTGCAGCGCTTTGGTCAGGGGAGCGGGGCCATGGAAGACCCCGGAGCAGACTGCAGCCCCAGTAAGAAAAAAAAAAACTAAAAGGCGCTTAAGGCATGGGGCCCTCTTAGGCGCTGGGCCCGATTCCGGGGAATCGGCTGAATCGGCCTAAAGCCGGCCCTGGCTGGGGCAGCTTTGCTGTGGGTTCCCCTTAGAACTGAAGCCCCTACCCGCAACCCTCCATCGCTGTGTGTGTTGCTGCTGCCCCCGAACCTTCATCTCTTCCCCTCTCTCCTGGGCAGCCCCTGTGCACGGCTCACTCCTGCAGACTGGCAGAGCAGCAGCTGCTGAGGCTGGAAGTTTTCCTGGCAGTGTTGGGCTTCTCCACCAGCCAGTCCCCCTCCTCCCTGCCACAAGCTGGGGCGGGGAGGACTGGTGCAAGATCACACACTGTGTTAACCAGTGTCAGAGCCTGCGGGGACTTTTGTTTTGCACCTGCAGAGCTCGGTGGGGTTGACTGAGGCTCCCTCCCCTTCCCTCTGCCTGCTGCATTTCCTTTGAGTCTGGTTCATACATAGATTTTCTCCCCCTCCCACCTATATGGTCTTCTCTCCATGGGGGATCCCTTACATTGGAGGAGAGGAGAGAAATGTGACAATCAGTTCAGGCTTTTATTCCAGAATTAAAATTTTATTCTAGAGACAGTATTGGTAGTAGTAGCTTTAATTTCTATGTCAAAGTCATGCAAAGAGATCCATGAAGTGAAGTGTGTAGGAGTGGATGTGAGTTGTGATATGACTGTACCGGTAAGAAATTTAAGTTACTTTCACCACTGGTGCAAGTGCAACATAGCCCAAATAACTACACCAGTGTGAATTCCAATGTAAAATCTCAGCAGGCCCTAAATGAATAATGACCCAATGATTTCTACTCAGCCATCTCTGCTCCACTATCCTTATGCTCAAACAGATCCAAAACCAGTGAAAGAAATTCTGAGATAGATCTTCTTTCGATCTCCCTGATATTTCATGGTTATTAGTACAGTGGGGGCCCAATGTTGGTTAAGACTTCCAGGCAGGATTGTAATACAATTAATAAGTCATCATCATGATCCCTATATGCTCTTCAGTGCAAGAACCATCCATTACTCTGTTTGTACAGTGCCTAGCACAATTGGGGTCCCCAGGCTCTACTGTAACACAAATAATTATCATAGTTCAATGAAACACTGAACACTTTAATAGCCCTATGAAGAATTTACACCTGCTATTTTCAGTTATAATAAATTCCCTGTTCTATGCAGGGACTTTTAAGCAGGTTAATAAGGTTCCTTATGAGAACACAATTCCCTGTAACTCAAACTGTGCTGTTACTGGTTCTCTTCCACATTACCCAAAGACAATATTTTTGCCTTGTGGAACCAACTTCAAAGGAGCTATTGATACCTCCCCATTTCAATATGAATAGAACAGGAGACCTGTTCTCCAGACACCCTGAATGAATCCTGGTTTATTTCATGCGATAGATAATCTCAGCATGAGGTTTTAAAAGGGAAAAGGCAGGGGGAGCAGGGCTTTTAAAGGTTTATCGCAAACTGCCTATTGCATTTGTTTCAGGAATGGTTGATTGATGGTCACCATTAATCACTGACCAAAGGGGCTGGAGGTAACTCAGAAGCACCAGAGGGCCTGAGGGAACAGAGTGAGGGTTCTGGGACGCGAGCCAGGACCCAATCAGAAGCAAGTCTGAACCTTAGCTAACAAAGAGACACGTGGCTACCACAACTGCGCTCTGCTGGAAACTCTGAGAGATGCTGAGTAGTATATTTTTCGTAGGGCATTTTCTTTCTTTTCTTTTTTTTTCTTTTTTGTATTATTAATTAATATATTTCTTCACTTCTGATGCCATATACATGATTGCCTTCAATGCAAAGGACAGATGGATAGGCAAATAGAAGCAGCCTTATCTTGCATTTGGAAATCCACTATATACATACAGAGATCATGTGAATTTTAAATCTGGGGCTATGGCTGTGTGGGATATTCGGTTGTAGTGGTAGTGATTTTGTTTTGGTTTTTGTCTTTCAGCATGAAGGCAATTAAGAGAGTTCCCATTTAGTGTGTTGAATTAAAACCACTTGAGTTTTTATAGGAGCAATGAGGGCAGTAAAAGCCACCCAAGTGAGGTCAAGTGATGTGTCTGGGTGGCTAGTGGGTCAATGTGGAAATTGGAATACACGCATGTGTATTTTATCTCTTTCCTGATAATTTAATTCAATTTTCCCATATTCTGGCCCAGCCCTGAGATTTCCGAGGACATTAAGGCCCTATCTGCACTTGAGAAATCTGCACTGGGGTAGCTACCATAGTTGGGGTGGTTCTAGCTTTTTTGCTGACCCAAGCACGGCAGGACGGCTGACTTCGGCAGCGCACCTGCAGGAGGTCCCTGGTCCCGTGGATTCAGCAGCGTACTCGCTGCTGAATTGCCACCGAATCTGAGGGACCGGCAGACCTCCCGCAGGCAAGCCACCAAAGGCTGCATGACTGCCGCCCTCACAAGGACCGGCAGGGCACTCCCCCTCACAACTTGCCACCCCAGGCACTGGTTCCTGGAGCCGCCACTAACCATAGTGTTATTACTCCACTGCAAACCCCAGAGGCAAATAGGTGAACCAATATAAAACAGAGTTTACCCTAGAAGTAATGTAATTTGGTATGTTACAGAAGTAAACCATTCTTTACATTGGGGGGACTCATCTACATCAGAGGTTTGTATTTTGCACCAGGGTAGCAATGTTAATGTAATTACACCAGTGCAAATATCTCAGGTTCACTGGTTTTCAAGTTGTTCAGGTCCACTGAATTTTATATGAATCCTGATGTTCCTTTCACTTACCCCTCTGTAAATCAGAAGTGACTCCACTGCCATCAATAGTTACAATGGTGTAACACCAGTGTAAAGGCCAGAATCCCAGCTGGTGCAAATGGGAATTCAATGAAGTCAGTGGAAGTACACCAATTTACATTAACTGGGAATCTGGCCCAAAGAAAAGGGAGAATCAGATGTAGTGTTTTTAATATAATAGGTCTAATTCATCCCTGATGCAAGCTATATAAGCGTCAGCAGAGTTGCACAAGGGATTGATTTGGTCCATTGTGTTTGACTTTATATTATCTGCAACGCTCTACTTTGTCTCAAGAACACTCAAAAAAAAAATCCACTATCAAGCTTTCCACCTCCTCCTGCCCCCTCCCCCAACCTTCCCGCTCCTTAGTATCCCCCTTCCAGGCCCACTTCAGCCATCACTCACTATTCAGCATAGATATAAGTCCCATTAACCTCAGGGTTCCCTTGGCCATGGAGCAGGAATGGGTCGCATAAAGTCGGCCACATCAGCTTTACACCATTCAGAGATTTCCCTGGTCAAGGGAAATCCTTAGCTGCCTGCTTAGGGGAGCTTTCCAGCTATTTAATGCAGCTTGAACAATCAGCCAGACTGTAGTCCAAGGCTCTGACCTATGGCTTTTAATGCCACCTCGACTGGCAACCCTTTCTCATGACCCTTCTTTCCCTAAACTCTAGGTACTAGACTCTGAGTTCTGTGCACTAACAGTCCTCTTGAGCAGATCTTGGTCCTTTTGCTAAATGTTTAGCACAATGCAATGAGAAGAGAGGTTTAATTTAAAAGAGCTAATATCCTGAAGCTTTGCTTTTCAAATTGTTGCACATAAGATGATTGTGTTATGCTTCCAGGTCTTACAGCTCTGCTGTCAACGTGATGGGATTTGAGTTTAATATGACCGCCAGAGGGAAAGACATGGCAATGCAGTTGTGGAACAATTTTCCCTCTTTTACTAAGGGAATTTAGTGCTTGTGAGAGGTGCAGGATTGAAACCCGTGGAGACTGAAGTCCTCCATTTATCCACAGAACAGGTATAGCACCAGGCAGCAATAAAGCAAGGTGCCTTTGGACCAACATTCAGAATGTCTCAATAAAGCTCTTTGTAATCTCTGGAAATGTGGGCTTCAAAGGATTTTGGATCAGGTCCCTACGATTTGTAGACACCAGCTCTAGAGCAGAAGGATGGTTCACTCTCCATGCCCCTTCAGTCAGTTAAGGCCATTTGTAATGGGAATTATTTCATGGCAGTTCTGCCCAGTAGTAAATGGATTACAGCAACAAGCTATTATTTTGCCATTGCCAACCACTTTATCCTTTTAAGAGGAAGCTGCTGTGACATCCCTTATTAGGAAAAAGTCTAAATTAATTATTAAAATCTCCGTTTTAGATTGATTTTCCAATATTTTTCCAGTAGTCAATACTATAAATGTACATAACGTGTACAGTTTGCTTTCCCTCAGTGGAGTGAATCCTATATTCTTGCAACAAGCTTGTGTTTCTCTGCCTGGTGTTTGTTTAAGTGGGTTCCAGTGCGGATTAGTGTGTGTGTGTGTGTTCAATTAGGGACTGATCAGTAGAAAGACTCCCATTGATTCAATGGGCTTTGGATCCAGTGCACATTAGTGTGATTAAATGGCCTGATCCTGTGAGGGACTGACTGCTTCCTGAACTATACTGAGTGGCCTCTATTCCCATGGAAGCCAGTGGAAGAGGGTGGCGCCCAGCACTTTGCTAGATCAGGGGCCAACATGGGATCTTTAACATGCTTTGAAACTAGTTTTTATACATGCTTGGTATAAGAATCAGGTAAATCCTTCTTAGACTGGAACCTGTCTTGACCAGATCAGATTGCCTTATAAAGAGGTCATCTTTTCAGCACTGTTTTCTGTGTACCTTTGGATATTGTTCCTGCCTTTTGATATTTGTATGTTGAAGTAAATCAATAGGGATGGGAACAGTTGGGGTTCCCTGAGCAGGGCAGCCACTGTATAGAAAGGACTAAGGCACGGTTCTTGGGCACCGAATCTGCTTAAGTAAAGATTGTTTTGCCATTCTGGATGCATATTTCATCTGTAACATTATCGTAAAACAGTTTTGTGTTTACTTTGTGTACAGAAAAGATAAAATCAGCATTTATATGCAAACATGAACCAACAAGGTCTTTCAAAATCCTGCTATTTTTCTCCTCTTAGAAAGAGAGCCAGGGTTATTGTGTAACCAGGACTGTCTGCAGGGAGGGAATTTTGTGCGTCTAAATTCAATTTTTATTATAAGTGCCTAAATTCGTTTCTGATTCTGTATCCCTTGGGCACCCAATATGGGATTATAAACTCAGAGGAATATTTCCTATATAGACAATAATAATAATGAACAGATATATTTCTGAAAAAAAAAAAAACTGGTCCAGCTCCTCAGCTAGCATAAATCAAAAGAGCAGTATTGGAGGTGTTCCAATGTACATCAAGTGAGAAACTGGACCAATGTGTTTGTTTATGTGCCATTAAGAAAAACTAGCACAAAATGTATATGTCACTATTCTTCTGTTGGAGATTTTGGTGTTTTTAACTACCCTGGAGAAGAGTCATTCATGAGGTCTTGAACTTGTAACATTTATTTCATGTAAAGCCCTCATTTTTAGATATGAATTCAGTTGTATAAATAGTCAGGTTAATAATGTCACTGAAATAAGAAGAAACTCATATGTGTCTCTGTACCCTCAATATAAATAATATTATATTTAAATAACACCTATCATCTCTAAAGATCCAAAAATGCTTTCTTAAAACTATATACAGGGATTGTGTCCTTCATGACTGTAGTTCAGACCCTATTTGGGATAAAAAATAACACAACTAGTGAGAACAATTCCAAAGTAGGTACATTTTGTTATTGTGTTTATAGCTGTGTAACTGAACTTGGCATTTGAATTGACCTCCCTTCCGTCCAAATGGATATCTGCAGGCAATTGGCACCAGTCGCCTATGGATAGGGGGTTGCCTAGGGCAGCAAAGCAGTTAGTGACTGTTTATTACCGGAGTAACGGCAGAGCCCTGGGAGGACAACATGTTTCAGAGGCAGCTAAAGCTCTTGAGCTGGAACTGTTGGGTAGTAAAGAAGTGCTGTGTTCCTCCATGGAACGCCTCTCTCACAGCACCTGCTGCATGAGAAATGAAGTAGGATCCATTGTCGTTTTTCTTAGAGCAGCACTGGCCGTGGGCAAAGCACTGGGAGGTAGAAATATGGCTCAGGGTTCTACTGCAGGTGCGATGGGGATCTGCAAAAGAAGTAAATAGAGACCAGAAAGAGATACAGACAGGAATTAGAGGGAATCAATGAACAGAGAGAGAAAATGGAAGGGAACAAAGAGGCACAAGAACATTACAGGGACAACTCAAGGTGTCTTGCTGCTGTAGACAGCCCAGCAAATGTCCACCCAGTCTGCAATCACCTGCTCAAACAGCTGCTGAATGCTTTGCTACTTTAGGCTATAGGAGACTCTAGTCATGGTCCGTAGATGTTTGTGACAACTTAGTTAACAAGCATTGGTTTTGCACCTACATGATTGTCACCCTGAGGAGAAGGCTTCTGCCAGCGTTTACAATAAACAAAGCTGGGCTTTGTTTTGGGGCCAAATTTGCAAAACACATCAGCAGCCTGTATCTCCCACTATTCCCGTGGGGACGTGCAAGTACTGAGTACATTTGAAAATGCGGCCACTTATCTAGGTGGCCTAAATGGGAGCTGTTGAAAATCTGGGCTAATGTTCCTAAACTGAGATGTGGGATAGTTTTGTTTGTTTTTTAAGTATGGAGATATACCTATGTCATAGAACTGGAGGGGACCTTGAAAGGTCATTGAGTTGAGTATAGTCCCCTGCCTTCACAGCAGAATCAAATACTGTCCCTGACAAATTTTTGCCCTGATCCCTAAATAGCACCCCCAAGGATTGGGCTTACAACCCTGGATTTTGCAGGGCACTGCTCAAACCGCTACGCTATTCCTCCCCCTAAATAGGGAGCACTTCACTAATTTTGTGTGTCATCCTTGCACAGGGGCCGTGCTAATCTTCTCTGTACCATTCCAATTTTAGTATATGTGCTGCCACAGCAAGCTCTGTTCTATGGTGAGTGCTTTCAATTTATTATGGTTCCCAAGTTGGTCCTGACCCCTTGCCAGGAAATGGTTGCCCTAGGGCCATTGGAAAGTGCTCCACTGCCTGTAGCTGAGATTGCAGGTAGCCACAGCTCAGGGCATGTTTGCAAACACACACACACACACACACAGCTTTGTTATTATGTCCTGGACTGGTCCTCCTTGTA
The DNA here is from genome assembly GCF_003597395.2 of Chelonoidis abingdonii. Classification (NCBI taxonomy): domain Eukaryota; kingdom Metazoa; phylum Chordata; order Testudines; family Testudinidae; genus Chelonoidis; species Chelonoidis abingdonii. Next base: position 42,998,694 of record NC_133772.1, read on the forward strand.
CTTCCCTTCCTCTCTTCCCTTCTCATGTGTATTTGTCCCTTACTTTCTATTGCTGTTTGCCTAAATGACAGGTGGGGGCAAAAAAAAGGCAAATCCCCCACCCTTCTCCTCCCAGCATCCCCGCCTCTCCCCTCCCCTTCCCATTCTCCCTGCCTTTCACTATGGAGTTTATTTACCAGAGGCGGGGCGGAATAATGGGGAACCCACAATGAGGATAATGAAGTGCAAAAGGCCACAACAATGGCTTCCAAGAAAGGCTGCATTGTGCTATGCTAAAGGGGGAAAGGGAGCTGTAAGAAAGAGTAGGGGAGTGACTGGGGGGGCACTTTGATCCATCTTGAAAAAGAGAATTGGGAGTAGGGGGTGGCGATGACAACAAAAAACAAAAAAAACAAAACTTCTCCCAGCTGGGACACAAGTCAGGATTTTCCCTTCATTTAGATGGATAAGAGCCTGGCACAGTGAGTATGCTGACCTGCTTCTATTATTCCTCAGCTTGCTCTGAACTCTTTCAAACTCTTCTCCTCCTCCTCCTCCAAAGAGTCTCTCCCCGCCTCCCTGCTTTCGCCCCCTTCCTTCCCCTCTCTTCCTTGATTTGTGAAAGGAAAAGAAAGAAAGAGAAAGGGGGATGTTTTGGGGGTGGGGAGTGAAGGGTGATATGTGAAATAAATGTAAAGGTGGAGGGGAGGAGGAGATGGAAGGCATCAGTGGCAAAAAATGGGATCTCAGAGGGAGAGCCAATAAAAGCGATCCCCTTTGCATGTATGAGCCACCGCTGCTACTGTGGAGTCTTTCAGAAAAGGTCTGGGACTTCATTGTGATCACAAGGGCTTTTCTTTAAGGCACAGAAAATCAACAGTTCCTGTCTGGTTGTTGTTGTTTTTAGATATATTCCTATAAAGGATTCATTGTTGTAAATACATATATTATATGAGCCCTGTCAGGCTATGTATAAGGGAAGCCAGGAATGGAGGCAAGTGTTGTGCATGCAAAAGGGGGCAGAAAGAGGGTAGAGAGACAGAATGGAAAACAGGGTACCTCATGGAAGCGTGCTGCCATTCAAGAGGGAAAGATACATGTAGGGGACAAAAGCAATAGGACAGACTGTTTTGCAGGCAACAGGTCTGATCCAAAGCCCTCTGACAACAACAATCTTCTAAACTATGGATCAGGCTTTAGATCCAAGACTCACCTGCTGGAACCTACTAGCATTTTTCAATTCAACAGGCAGAGCCAAATTCAGCTTACACCAGATGTGAACTTGGCCCATACATTTTTTCACCAACAGATCAGTATGTTTGACCCTAATCAATAGTGACTTCACGTTTTCATCAGCAATGGCTTTTCAGTAGTGTATGTATGTGAAATGAATTTTGTGATTTTAGTCCAGTGCCCAGCAAATGGACACCTACATCTCAAAACCCACTATCACTAGTGGCCCCAATTAGTATCCTTGCTTGCTAGCTCTGTAGCAAGACCAAGGAGTGAATGGGCATAAAATATTCCAGCATTCTACTGTAATGGTCCAACACACTGCAGTAATATCAGTGTAAAATGTTTGGGACCATTAATTTACAATGCCAGAGTGTTTTCTTCTGATTTAAATTATTTATGATTTCAAACACTTACAAGGCACATGTTACCGTATTATAGTGTAGGCTTTACAATGGTGCAAAACAGCGTCTCCCCCAGGACAAGATACATTGAAACCCTCTGCAGAAACCAACCTAGTGTCCCTGGGAGGCTCCATCACCCCAATTCAGCAAGCTACTGAAGCACACCTCACTTTAAGCATAGAAAGACAAGGTGGGTGAGAGACAAGCTTTCTTACCTTACCAATAAATATTGGTCCAATAAAAGATATTTACTTCACCCATCTTGACTTTCTAATATCCTGGGACCCACATGGCTCCAACTTCACTTTAAGCGTGTAAGTAATTCCATTGAAATCAGTAGGCCCATGACAGGAGAGAGCAGCTAGTAGAATAAATGAATTTTTTACATTTAATGTGTTGCTTAGGATAGAGCAGGAGGGATTGTATCTACAAATACCTCTTTGATGTATGTTATTAATCTATGGGCAGCACCTGCTTCTGTTATAAATCATTTTGCCAGAGGGAATTTAAGTCCTTCATAAAATCTTTAGGGAACTGTGTGTGTGTGTGTGTGTGTGTGTGTGTGTGTGTATGTGTGTGTGTGTGTGTGTACACGTGCTAACGTGAAACCCTTTTCAGCAGATGTTATCTTTTTTAAACAATACAAAAGTGATTAGACAACATTCTCTTGCCAAATTATTTCCTTTTATTGTTTTTTAAAAAAGGTTGATACTGTTTTGTGTTATATGAGTGTTAACATTTCACCTATGAACTGGCCAGCTTGTGGCAGTGACTTTGAAGGAAAAAAATTCACCTGGGGGCTATAATAACCATACATACTGTGCGTTTGTTTCTAGAGAAAGCCAAAATTAAAAAGAAAGTACAATTTACTGTGTCCTATGATTGGATAATTATTATATTTATAGCTTTTAAATAGCTGAAGCTCAGTCCCTGAGGGAAAAGAGAACGAGGAGGAGAAAGAAATGAGGATGCAAGAAGGTTGAGGTAGATGCACAGAAGGTTGCAGCTTTTCTATAATTAAATCACAGACAATGTTCTTGTAAAGTAGTTCTTGCATCATGAGAACCAGAGTGTCCCTTCTTTCAGCACTTTGGACACATACATGCTTATGTACTCCTGCTGTCTGGGCTCTAATCCTGCAAATACATGTATCCTTAAGCAAGTGTGTAAGTGATTGGAGCATCAGGGTTCTTTTCTTCCAACCCTCTATTTGTTCCCCTGGTTTCTGCCCTCCCCATTCCAAACTACTGAAACAGCACTGGTCAAGGTTACTAGGATAGCCTTCTAGATAGTTCAAAGGGTTTACAGCCTTTGACACTGTTAACCATTTTTTCCTCCACTTCCATCCCTCTTTTAACTCCAGTGACTTTCTGCACTCCTCCATCTCCTCCTGCCTTGCTGAATACTCCTTTAGTGTCTACTTTGGTGGCTCCAGCCTCCTTTTCCTGTACCTGTTGGAGTGGACACTTCCTACAACAATGGAGGGTTTTTTTCTGTCCATGTAGGCAATCTGTCTCCCCAAGCAGCAGTAGCTAGGTTGATGGAAGAATTCTTCTATCAACCAAGCCATGTCTACACTGGCGGTTAGGTCAGTTTAGCTATAGTTAACTAAATTTTTCACACCTCTGAGAGCTGTCGCTAGGCTCAGTTAACATTTAAGTGTATAGGAGACCTCAGTTTTTCCAGAACTGGGGTGCTTATCTATCTTCCTAATCTTTGTCCACTGCCCCCTCTTCTGTGATACCTTTGACAATTCCACCCTTTTTCCCATTTCCCATGTTTTCAGCCTCAAAAGTGTCATCCTTGACTCTCTCTTTCACAACCTCTCATGTAACTTAGTCCCAAAATGTAGGTGTTTTTAACATTATTTTACAAAACCCATTTCAAACAGAATCACTCAAAAAAAAAAAAGTACATACGTGTGGGAGTAAATAATGAATATTTTTTCAAATTATTTTCATGGCCTTTTTCAAATTTTGAATATTTGCCAAAATTTCAGATAATTTCATCCTGTACTCTAGTAAGAAAAAAATTGTTTAGAAAGCTGTCACTTTTTTCTAAATTTTGAAATTCCTAAATTAAAATTGCATCAACCTTTCAAAATTCAAAATCTCTAATTAGAAATCTTTTCATGATCTTTTTTCATTTCAATTTAAAACTTTTGTATTTGGTTACCTCAATACTGAAAGGGAGTGCTTGCAACACAAAAACAATGACAACAGGTGACATCAGGAAAACTAAAAAGAGAAAATGTTTATAAATCAAAGTGAAAATGACCTGCCTCGTTTGACTGTCTAAAGCTGAGTGAAATGCAAAAAGTAAAAAAAACATATCCACACAGGAAAATAAATTAGAACATTAAATTTTTTTCTCTTTAACTCTTGGTCACACAGGTAGAGATATACTTTAATATACAATCATAGACCCCAGTCCTGCAATCAGATCTGTATGACTGGGCCTTTATGGTCATGTGAAGGCATACTGAAGGATCAAGGGTTCAGCAGCATGAATTGGGCTCTAGGGCCCAGCCTTGAATAGGTTGCAGTGGAGGCAGCTATGGCCCCCTGCATCAAGTGCTGCAAGAGGACTTGAAAAACCTAGGTTCTAGTCTCAGCTCTGTTGTGAGCTTGCTAGCTGACCTTGAGTGAAATCAGTTCATAAGATCTTCTTTTCCCTATAAAGCCAACTCTAACCCAATCCGCTTTGCCCCAGTTACAAATTAAAAATCATCTTCCTTTTGTGCTTTTTTTCTTTAATAAAATTGGATCTAAAATGTCCCACCAGCTGTCCGTGGCTTCCTTGAATATCCCTGTTGCCTGCTACAGCTGTACTAGGCCCCCAATTGCTTCACTTCACTAATAGCTATATTTATTTATGTATTCTGTGACAAAGGTGATGCCCCAGGTGGAAGAGGAGAGGGAACAGAGACATGAGGTTATCAAACAGCTCTCAAGTGAAGGCTGAGTAAATTTTATTCATGCAGATCTACATCTACAGGACTTACATAGCACAGTGTAGTCTGGTGCATTGCTCTAACTTCTCAAGACCAGAAAAGACTCTCCATCCAACATCCACGTAGACTGAGACAGATACACCAGCCTCTAGTGACCCTTTCCTATAGGGCTAAAGTTAGCTAAGGGTGGAACACAGGTGCTTTTCTTGTAGCTCCGCCTCTTGTCAGCCATAATAAAGGAGTAAAGCAGACCCCCTGTCTCTCCCTAAGAGAAGATGTAGTGCTGGTTATATTGTTGCCATGACAGAGTTCTCACCTTTCTCTCTCAAGTAAGGCGTGAGCCTTTTCCTAGATGGGTCCCTATGACAAGTTGGAAGAAATTATTTAAACCTGTTTATATATATATATATATATATATATGGCCACTTGGAGGGAGGGGGTATAAATAGACCACATCCTTAAACCCATCTAAAGGGGTAGTAGAAGTTTCTCATAAAGTATTAAAAATTCCCAATGAAATATTCAAACTGAATTGAACTAAGGGGCTGCTGAATTCAGTCTGAGCAGACCCTGCAGGAAACTCTTTATCCACAGCTATGCTGTGGGTATTATAGGCAGCCTAAAATGAGCCTTCAGACAGCATCTCCAGAAGCTTTTCAACTAGTTAATTTCTTTATCACCTTGTTGTATACTAGACTGTTAAGAATCATTTTTCCCATAGAGATCATAGTTTGTGGTCACACTCATTTCTGTTGTAATGTAATTTGCATTTCTACGTATAATTAACATACCCACTACTAAAATTTCCTTTGGTAACAGAGCTAGAATATTGTAGGTTGCTAGGAAGAAAAACAAATCTCCCATCTCTGCTGATACCAACAAAACCATTGGGAGAGTGCTCAAAATCAAATCCAATTTTACTTAATCTTGACAGTTCCAGGGAGTGGATAGCCCAGAGGATTAGTAACAAAATATATTTCCAGTCTCCCTGCTTAAATCCAGCCCAGATAAGTAGTGATTGAAAATTGTTATCATCCAGCTATTCAGCAGCCTATGTGAAAAGAATTAATGACCTCCAGTGTGTTCCTAGCATACTGGTGTCCATGTCCTACAAACCACGACCATAACTGAAAGTCCTCAGCAGACAAACCATTAATCTCCTAGAGGCTATTTCTTTCAGGCTGGAGCAGAGGTAGAGGCAAAGTGGTGTGCGGGATCTTGTGCTGCTGATTCCTGTGCTGTGCCTGGTCTGTAAGAAGATCTTTATGAGGTGTTATATAAATGGAAGTCATTGTAAATTGAAACCAACAGTTAATCATTCTCTGCAACAGACTCGTTTGTAAACCAAATATTTACTACTTTGCAATCTGATCTGAACATGAGGAATACTATAAATCCTTCCTATTCTGGAACCTTTCTGGACTATTTTTCCAAAGTTTTTCCAGGAAAGCTCCATACTGAAAGCTGTTGTCAGAATCTTGGTCTCCTGTGGCACTCCATTCCACTTTAAAAATCTGAGGTTCAGCAGGGGATTGCACTTTGTGCGTATCTGTTGTGGGGTAAAACCACGTGATTGTCTGAAATGTTCTTTGGATGGTAAATCTTTGGAATAGCCTCTACATCCATTTCTTACAAAGTCATTACTTTTCACTGGACATAGAAATAGTATTTATGGCTTTTTCTCCTCTAAAAGGCTTTTTGAAGGGAGGGAGGCAGGCAATGGAGCCTGACAGCAAAATGCCCATGATATGTTACAGCAGAACTCCAGAATTACAATGAAGTACAGTCTGTTGTGAAGGTATTTTTAACATTTATTGGGATAAATTTGCTTTGGGGAGCAAGAACAAAGCCTCATACTGAGCAACTCAAAATGTCAAAGGAGAAGAATATGGGCAGAAAAATAGATGTTTTCTAAGACCAGGAAGCACAAGCTGGGTCTGACAATATGGTCCTGCCTCATTAGAAATGACTGAGACATGTGAAATGCTGTGGAGTGGTGGGAGAATGGGAACTTTGGACAACTTTGATGTAGTGTCAGGTGAGCAGAAGACTAGATGACATTTCTGTAAAAATTACTACTCTATAACTCACACTGAACAGAAGGAACAATATTGAGACAGGAACAGCAGAATATAAAATTGAATGTTTTGATATCCCATTCCCAATTGCTAATTTCTGGTCTACACACAGTTTTCAAACTAGTATAACTATGTTGGCTAAGGATGTGAATTGTTTTTTACCAATGTAGTTATACCAGTACAACCCTTAATGTGGACACAAGTGTTTTGGTACAAAGGTGCCTTATACTGGTATATTTTAGTTATTTCCCTTCCTGTACATGATATAGCTGTAGTGGTAAAATGAGTTTAGACTAGTGGGGTTGTACCACTTTAACAATGCCAGTTCAATTGAAGCAGCACCATATTTTTGTGTGTAGACAAGAACTAAGCTTTCGTTGACTCTTCTGTTCAATTCTCTTGCTTGAATCTGATTGCCTAAAAATCAATCCCTTACCCTGGTGCTGTATTCCCTTGGTATGAGCTCTGAGCATCAGGTGCCTGAAGTTTGGTATCTATATTTCTATTTAAAAACTTAAATAACAGTGACCTGCTAGTCAGAGAGGCACAATGCCCACAATTCCCATTGCAGTCCATGAGATTGACAGTGCTTGTGTTGGTTATTTAGGAGTCTAGTTTTAGGCACTTACATTTCAAAATTCATAGAAGCCTTAACCAAGAGAATCAAGTATTGAGACAAAGGATTGAGATTCTGAGCAACTGGATTGCAAAGAATTATTATTATTTGTATAGGAGCCTAGTCATAGCCCAGGAGCCCACTATGCTAGATGTACAAACACAGAACAAAATGACTGTCCCACCCCAAAAAGCTTACAGTCTTACAGAACAGAGGAGGTTGGAAGGCTCAAAGCTTTGCTGATGGGATTATCCAGTCTCATCTCTACATGGTCAGTTCAAGTCCAGCCCAGATTCATAGTGACCAAAAGTTGTTTCCATGTGAGTGGTGTCTGGGCCACTGATGTTCCAAATATTTTAATGTTCACAATTCTATTTACAATGGACCCGATACACACAAGCACTGCACGGTTAGCACTAACTGGCACCCTTGATGGCAGTTTCAAGAGAAAAGCCAAATATTGAACTAATATGGAGACTGAATTACCACTTCACCTACAGAGATGAGACCTCCAGACTGGTGAGGGTGGGAGATTTTGTGCTGCTGCTGCTGCCTTTGCCATGGTTCTCCAGTTTTCTCATTCTGGTACCTTTCACTTAACATATGTAAATTTCAGGACTTGTGGTGATCTTTAAAGTCTAGAACACTCTGGGTAGGCAGAGTTCCAAAGACTTTCTAGTTGGCAGCAGAGACTGAAATGTAGAATCAAGTGCGGTTGTGCATAGCTAACAAAGTCCCTTCTGTTGTCCAGTTTACATATAAATCCCATACACTGTCTTTTTGCCCCCACTGGAACCATCAGAGAACAAGAAATATATTTTGTTCCCTCTCCTATGAAACATTAACTGATGACCCATGTGTTTTCAGTGCCTACACAAAAGACAGGCAGATACAATGTACGGGACTTTTACATGAAAGTATAAAGCTGTTAACAGCAGACTGAAGTCATCTGAATACTTTGGTGCTTTTATAATATTTCCTGTATGGTTTGTGAATTTAAATTAAAAAGTACCTTTAGGTCTCATTTGAGATTAAAATGACTGGCAGGAAGAAGGCTTAGAGGTGGCTTAATTTAGTGGGTTTGGTTTTCTTTAATTTGGTACATTCTTTCCATCTTATTTCTTCAAAAAGCTTACACATAAAAGCATTCTTTAAAATCTTTGTACTACCCATAGTTCTTTCAAAATCAGTATCTGATCTTTCTGTTCTTTCTTCTAATGCTGTTTTCTTAACTTGCTACACTGGGAAGTAAACAATATCCTCTTCTAATGATTCACATACTCTAAGGCTGGGAAGAAAAATCTTTTCTCAGTTCCCTAAAACTTTCTATAAGCCAGCATCGATATATCTTCCAATATATTTTCCTCATCAGTAGAAAGACTTAGAACTATTTAGTTTGTTCAAGTAGCTTTATCTGGAGTTTCTTTATAGTTGCCAAACATAGAGGGACCCTTCTCACTTCAAATTCTGGCCCTTCCTTCTGCTTTTCATTTATGTTCGATAGTATCTTCAAGATGATTCTGTTGGATCATCTTGAAAATTACACTGGATGGTTCTTGAGTAGATTCAACCATAGCTTACCCAGAAAATTGCTTTCTCCACTTAGTAGTTATTAAAATATTGGCTGATGGTATAAAATTGCATGGGAGGTTGACCATAGGCTCCACTCACAATCCAGGCCATTGAACAGCTATAGATCGCTTAACTATTTCATCATTTTAGCATCTCACCAGTTATTGTTAATAAATGTTGCTATCGTTGCAGTTGATACAGCTTTAATATAGCTGCAGCAATATCTCAGTGATCTAGTGTTATAAAAGCAATAAATTACTTAATACTAAATTAACAATTCAAATATAGCTTTTTGGTATCAATCACTTTAATGGCTGCATATTTTCCTTCTGTAAACAGTATTAAAGTTTTCTAGACCAGTTGTTACCCACCTTTTTCATGCTGGAACCCTTGCCAAGATCTAGCTGGGACTCACCTCATTTAAGTAATATGAGGAGAGTGGGGTGTCCGTGATCCCCCTAAACCTGTCTTGGAGCTATTGTTCCTGACTGTTTACAGGCATCCCTGCATCAGTTTATGCTTGGCTCATATTTTTGCAGTAACTATAAGAGCTAGAAATACAATTCTTTTTAAATGCAGGGAGGAGAAGGGACGGAAGTTGTAAACCCTCTGCCCTAAAATTGATTCACAACCCCCAGGTCTAGTTATGGGATTGGTGTGCCAGGCAAAGCTCTCTTCTCAGTTCTAGCACTGGTGTGCTGTGTGGTGCTGACAAGTCACAGGGGAAACACTTCAAAAGTGCTTTATGGATACAAGTCCCATTATATTTCCATGGAAATTAGGCTCCTAAAAGACTAAAATGCTTTTGAAAATTTTACATTAGGACCCGTTTGCTGTTTTGTTTATAAAAGATGCTAAAATGCCCTGAGCTGTTAACTTCAAAAGGAGTTGTGGGTGCTCTGGCCTTCTTAAAGTCTAACCCTTAACCTCACTGGGCTTTCATCTGTCAGGACTGAGGGTAAAAACACACATGCCCTTGGATGATACACTGTATGATACAAAGTATCCTAGTTAGTGCTTTGAAATAAAATAGGAGAGAGGTGGAATTGTATCCTCCTATCGCCTTTTTCTTGTATGCACTTCTTACTCCAATGGAGTAAGGAGGATCTATATACATGGCCTTTGGAAAGTAAGTTAGTTTAAATTTCTGTAGTTTGTTCTGTCTTTACTCAGCATATCCTGTTCCATTTTGCTACAGTTCACTGAATTAAATTAGCTACCACTATATTTGGAAAATAAGGGCCTTTGTTTTCCCATTCATAGTCCCCTTTGCTTCTTATTTTGTCATTGTGATTCATACTAATCTTCCCCAACAGCTGAAGGGAACTGTAGCATGCTTCCACTGAAACATGCCTTCAGCATAAACCCAGAAGTAATAAACCTCTTAAATGAGGTTATAAAAACCTGCAATACTTACTCATTTGAAACTCTTAAATAATGGTGTTTATTACCTCTGAATAAGAGTATTAAGAAATGGTATACTCACCCTTTTACATAACTTCAGTTAACATTGGCCAGATTTGGATTACCCGCCCCCCCACGCTGGGCAGTGATTTCAAAGGTACCGATCAACTTGAGTAAGGATATCAGAATCTAAACAGGGCCAGGACAAATGGAGACCTCAGAAAACCACTCTCTCCAATAGTTGCTTAGAGCTGTATTGTGCCTTTTGGCCAAACACCACAATGAATGTTGGGCAGAGCTGCACCACTACATCTTGGGGAGATGGAAGGCATCCCAGGGAGATCCCCTTTGCATCACTCCTTAAAAGGGTGGAGCATGCTGACCCCTTCATCTCACTTCCTTTCCATGCATTTTTGGGTGGCTAGTTCTCCTAGCAGTACTAGTCACGTGCAACATACTTACACTCAGGTAAGCATAAGGACTGTGAATATGTCTGGCCATAGTGAGGGAAAAATAGCGGAAAAACTGTTTCCTTGTTTTACCCTCATTCTCCTTCTGCATGCGCAATCTGGCCCCATATAATGATTTGCTACCATACAAGTGTTCTCATGATTAATCGTTCTTCCCATGTCTTCCGTATGCAAAATGGGAAGTATTTGTAAGTAGACATGGTTGAAATGTGCATCCTATAACTAGAGAAGCCATTTATAAATAGATTTTATTTATAAAGTCAATTTACATAAAATACTCTTTAAAAACTGCATATGTACAACTTAAGAAACCCTTGCAAGTGCATACAAAATGCCTTCAAAACATTAAACTTCAGTTTTCAAATAAGTGAACCTTCACACCAGACAAGACTTGGACCACATTTAAGACAAAACATAATTTTTACAGTCCTTAGTAAAGTGTTGGAAAAAATATTATCTAAATTGTAGAAGTTCTCAGAACATTCTAGCTGGCAGTGTTAAGTAACAAGGAGATTGGATTTACTAGAACAACTCCTCCTCCCTTTCCCCTTTTCTAAAGTTTCTTGTACAAAAATAAGTCTTCATATTGATAGCGTTCCCATAGGCAGTTCAAGTTACATGTAAAATAGAATCTTTGACATTACAAAAATTCCCTCCCCGCTCAGAAAAAGGAAGCATCAAATGTTAATTTTTCACCCCTCCCAAATAAAAAAGAAGTACACCTGTTAAAAGTTGGAAGCCTAGTAGATTTCAATTTATCACTTGAAACATGAGTATACCAAACCATTTCACTGGCAATTAAAGCCTTGGAGGGCACCATAAACTCCTGTACAACAGCAGTTAAAGAAACTGGTCCCTATAATCTATTTATATAATTGCACTTTAAAAAAAAATTAAGAGCCACAGTCTTTTGTTCCAAGTAGGAACCCTGCTAGGTAGGTTCCAAAGCCCAGTCCTTTAAAGACCTTGACAATAGGGCTCCTTGAAGGTAGAAAACATGTTGTAGTAAGAAGAGTCCGTTTTGCTCTTCTGCTGCATCATAATAGGCATCAAGGACAATGAGGTACTGAGGTCCTGCACATCTCTGTTTTCAAGGCTGCTACAAAGAAAAAGAGAAAAGGGCCATTAGCACTGCAGCATGTGACTAACAGACTCTGCCCAGCTCCTGGGGGAGATGCATAGCTTCCTCCCTGGCCACATGTCTACACTAATCAATATCCGTGCAGTTTAAATCTCTTCCACAAAACGATGTGCCAGTAATTTATTGTCCTTATAAAGTACAAGCAGAACTTGCCCCACATGCCCATGTAGCCTCTCCACTCTATCCTTCCCTCCGAAAATGACTGCTATAAATTAAGTTTCCTCATTTATTTTGAGTTTTTGCCACTCAAATCTGAAAGTTTTTATTCTCTACTCCACCCCCGTTTTCAAAACCAACCAGATGTCTTATTCAGGTTGCAGCTATTCCCAGTGGTGACTCACCTGGGACCTAAAAGTTGGGGGTAAGTTTTTTCATGCAGTAGACCTCAAGGACTGCATTTGATTAAACTTGACTCCAACGTTTTCCCTGTTTCCCTGTTAACGGAGATGTCTGAAAGGCCAAGTTCATTCACTTTTGCGAGGAAACTTTTTCTATTTTTGGCAATGCAACCCAATAGCTAAATTAGATCATTCAGCCAGTGCAACTGACCAGTGTAGGGCAATTGATCCTTGCAACTGCGTAGGGCTGCACCTATTGCAATGCTGGGGCGGGGGGGGGGGAAATCGCTCCCCTAGCACTGAAATGCTGCCAGCTCTGGGGTGGGGCACGGCAGCTGTCTAAAAGCTTCCCAGCAATGCTACGGATTCAGCCAGGGAGCAAACAAAGATACAAGATGCATNACTGCGTAGGGCTGCACCTATTGCAATGCTGGGGGGGGGGGGGGGGGGGGGGTACACGGTAGGACACATACCGATCGCTTTACCTGCGGGGAGGGGACGCGGCGGAGGTCAGTAGCTCCCGATCCAGCTAGTGAAGTCCAGCAGGTCCCGCTCCTCGGGGCTCAGCGCCCCCTCGTAGCCGCTCTCATCCGAGGAATAAGCCGAGTGCGGGGACCCCGGCACGGAGCTGCCCTCCCGGCCGCCAGAGGAGGAAGAGGAGGCGAAGGAGGGCGACGCGGAGGAGTAAGAGCAGCCGCCGCCGGGGACGGCCCGCGCGGGAGGCAGGAGGCCGTCGTGGAAGGCGGCGCTGACGGCGTCGTGCTCGTCCAGCAGCTGCTGCAGGGCTCGGATGTACTCCACGGCCGAGCGCAGCGTCTCCACCTTGCTCATCTTCTTGCTGGCGGCGCCGTTGGGCACGTGCTGGCGCAGGGTCTGGAAACCCAGGTTCACCAGCTTCACCCGGTTCCTCTCGCGCTCGTTGCGCCGGGCCACGGCCGCGGCTCCTCCCGCCGGCTGCGGCTGCCCTGCCAGCCCCGGAAAAGCCAGGCGCCTTTTGCAGCGCAGCAGCTCCGGCGAGCCGGAGCGCCGCTTGGAGCCTTTGCAGCGCGCCGCGGACGAGCTGGGGTTCTGAGCCGGGCCCTTAGCGGCCACCAGCTGCTGCTGCACCGAGGAGGAGACTGCACCTGGCATCGGCTGGAACGTCATCCCCAAGGAACCGGCGCCGCATCCGTGCAAGGGAAAACTTGGGCAAGGCTGTTGCATGGCAGCTGCTATTGGCCCACCGTTCATCTTGGGGCATCTACCCTACCTCAGCCTCTGGGGGGCAGGTGACCGGGGCAGGGCTGCAAGTGGGGGAAAGTTTGCAAGAAAAAAAAACTTGCAAAAATAGTTTTTTTGGGAGGAGGAGGAAAAAAACCCTACCAAATATTTTCTCCTCCTCCCTAATTGCAAACAGTGGGAGCGTGCCCAGCGCGTGGAGCCGGGCGCTGCCCAGCTCAGCCACAACCCAAGCCGTTGGTGCTTCAATAACCCACCCCCTCCTCTTCTTTCCAGCCTTGCTCCCTTGCGCGCTGTCAATGCGCCTCTGCAGCAGGTTCCTCCCAGCGCTGCCCCTTATCAACACGCGCTGCTGCTGCCGCCGCTCGCGAGCCCCCGGGAACAGCACGCGACGCGACGCGCGCCACACACACAACAGCCCCCCCCGCCTCCCCTCACTGCTCCCGAGCCTCCTCCCACCCAATGGGGAATTCGCTTGGCAGCTTCGTACGCCCGGCGCGTGGCTCCCGGCGGAGGTTCCATAAACAATCCCTCCCCCCAGAGAGGAGCACGCGCTCCGCCTTATTTGCATCCGAATGCTGCCAGCTTGGGGCCTAGGAAAGCTCCAGCTCTTGCACCTGTGAGCAGCAGGCACAGAGGTGGACCTTCCTTTTCTTCTGCCCCTGCACGCTTGAACTGAGTGGCGCGTATCTCTCTCCCGCGCTGTTGCCCTGGAGAGAGAAACAGGGGAAGACCTTCCCTCACTCTCAACTCCACCCCGCCCATGAAGGGACTCATTCCCTTACTTCCACCACACTCCACCTGCACTGTGAGCCTCAGGACTGCGAAGCACTTAAATCTCTCTCACCGTCCTTGCCAGAAACATGCGCTGCTGAGCCACAGATATGAACACAATGAACCACAGCTTTATTTTCTGTACACAACAATGTTGTTTTTACAACACACTCTTGTTTTGCAGCAGTTTCATAATAAACCCCCTGCCCTCCCCACGAGCTGTGTAAATTTAAATGCTACAATATAAGATTATTTTGTATACCCGTGTTTGCAGAACAACCAACACTGTCTGTAACATGTTACCTGATTAATTGTCCTATACAAACTTTCCACTCAAACATCACCTTTGGCCTGAGACCAAGTGCGGAAAATGTCAGCTCAGAAGAAATTTGAAAAAGGTATGAGGAAAAGAAGAGGTGGTCATGGAAGTTAGACTGTATTGCCAACCCTAAGCACTGGGAAATCATGCGGCAGCCCTCAGATAATCTTAAATATTAACAATGAAAATCATGAGAAATTATTTTAAACACTTTTTTATTTCTTTTTGTCTTTTGCATCTAGTTTCTGAGCTTTTCAGGTGTCTGCACTTTATGTTTTCAAGCTTTTCTCTGCAACCATGAAGGCTAGAAACCATTTTTTAATGACTACTGAGATTCTCATTCTCTAAGACTAGATCTTGCAAAATCCAAATATTGCTAGACTTAGAATAAAATTGTGAGAACTGGCAATACTGTTTGACACTCAGCCTTGATCATCGCATATGCTAGCTCTGTCTGTTTAGTAAGTGTTTCTATTGAATCAACTATATTTTCCCAACATGCTTGGCAGACAGATTTAAATGATACAATAGAACCTTTTGTATTCATAATACATTGATAACCTATGTAATGGTATAGCTATGATAAGCTACCATACAGTAGTTATAACAAAGTGTATCCCTCAAAATGTTTTGCAGCATTAAAATGATACAATAGAACTTATTTTCTATACATAACTTAAGAAATTTATGATATGGCAGTTATATAAACAAATTGCATATTGAACTCATATGCTGTATAATCAACTGTATCTCCCACAAGACACATTTTTCAGAATTGCATGATAGTTTCAGAAATAAAGTATGCAGGGAGAGAAAAACGAAGTCCCTGGCAGTGCAAAGACCTATGCTCCTGCTTAACATTAGACTTGGCAGTAATCCCTTTTGACTTCAAGTTAAGCATATGTGTAAGTGATTGGAAGAAAGGGCAAGAGGGGAAAGATGATTTCAGAGAGCTGAAATTAAGAGGTGGAGCTGATAAAATAGAGCTAAAGAAAAGCATTTCTAGGTTCATTGGAGCTTATGACGAGAAGTTCATTGCACTATCAGTGTCAAGATTGTGCAGAGGGATAGAAGACTAGACAAGTAGTCTATAACAGAGACAATAATTTTATGTTTAGGGAACTGGACTGGAAGAGAGGAGATCATAGTTCTGTCTCCAGCTCTTCCACAGACTGAGATCTTGAGCAAATCACTTAATTTCTCTGTGCTTCTATTCCCCCTTTAAAACAGAGAGAGAGAGAGAGAGAGAGAGAGAATAGAAACTACCTCACAGGGCTGAGGATAAATTAAGATGCTTGAGTCATACATCAAAGGAAATGCATTATATATAAAAGAACCTTCATGAGCTATGTTGGAGCAAAAGGATGGAAGGGGTAAGTGATTTTGAATTGGGCCCTGAAATGAAGGGGAAAGCAAATAGCAGTGGCTGAGCTAAGAGGTGAAAACATTATCTAAGAATTGTGATAGTTTTGGATGAAGGGGAAAGCCTTCAGGGTAGAAGGCAGTGACTCCCCTCTCTCATCTCTCTCTCTTCCTTCTTTTCCCATATATGCATGCTTTCTCTCAAAACAGTCTTAATATTTTAATTTTTTTGTACTGAAGTTACATAAGTAAAACCCAGTAGCCTCAATCCAAGCTCCGACATTGGCAGCTTGGCAAATTTCAGAAAGATCATTATTTCCTGCAATGTCTAAAAAATATGATCTTAAAGGAGAAGAATTCAAAAAGTTAAAATTAGTATGCTAATAACTCTCTAATACAGTAAGTGACTTTTGTGGAGAAACTTTTCTGTTCTGGTTTAAAACATAGTACTTAAAAGCATTTTTTTTCCCAATCCTAGCTTCCACTGGTTGAGAATAAGGAATTTTAAATAATTAGTGTATACTCATTAATAGAACTAGATAAGTAACTTTATTCCATTTCACAATAATCATGTATAGTGTCTGCTTCCCTCTTTGTGATGTCACCAGAATGTTTTGCTTGATAGAGATGTGAGCACTACACTTCCATCTCACAGGCCATGGAAACCTGATTCAATGCAGTTGCAAGAAAACCAGTTTATAGCTTTTGCTGACCTGCATGGAAAGGGCCTACATTAAGGTCCACGTTAAAAAAGCAGTGTTTGAGATTAGGTCTTCCATCATTTACCTGTGAATGATTAGAAACACTAGCAGTATGATCCCTGTTTAGTTCAGAAAACATAGAGGGTGCTAGTTCTTTGGGAGGAGAATCCAGAAGAGAGATCAGTGATGTTTCTGTTCCCATTACTGGAATGTGCCTCTTTGTCCAAGAGATTCACAATTTGGCGATCCTGTTGGTACCTCATTTACTTATAGAACTACAGGTGGCAATGTACTTTTAACATGTATATGAGGCTAACTACTTCAGACTTTTTTCAGATCTGCACCTGGCCATGTTAATCCTTGCCTTTACCTTCCAGATTGGATTACTGCAATGTGATCTAGATGGAACTACGCTTAAAGACCACTCGGAACAAGTGAAAGCTGGCACAAAATTCTTCTGCCTGTTTGCCAGTGTTAGATGCAGCGAACATGTTGCACCTGTTTGACAACTGCAATGGTTTTCAGTGGCAATTCAGGTGCTGACTTTGAGCGTAAGGCCTTCTGAGCATGATAGAAAGCCCACTGAAATTTATGGGAGCTTTTTACATTGACTTCTATGGGAATTGCTTAGATGCTGTCTGTCTGGTTCCTAGCTGTCTCATAGAGCTTTCTCCATATGCCGTCACAGCAACTGAGTTGGGATGCTTGAATTAATGGTCCCTAGGTTTAGGCACATGGGAGATGATTTCATTGGGACAGTGCTCACCCAGGGCCGCCTGGGGGGGGGGGGGAAAGTAGGGCAATTTGCCCCAGGCCCCAGACCCCACAGGGGCCCCCATGGGAATATAGTATTTTATAGCATTGCAACTTTTTTTTATGGAAGGGGCCCCCGAAATTGCTTTGCCCCAGGCCCCTTGAATCCTCTGGGCAGCCCTGTGCTCACCTGTTTTAGGGGTTGTTCTGCTATCCATCATTGTAGTATCTGAACACCGTCCGTGTAAAACTATGAACATTGCTTTCCTCACTGGTCCAAACTCACTCTTGTTGTTGACCTTCCTAGCATGACACAGCGCTTATTTTGTTTTCCAGCTGTTTGCCAGAGTTGGAGTGACAGAATTCAATACTGGGTTCTATTGTTTTGGGTAGGCCTTTTATTTGCTGTAGAAAGGTACTCAGAATTGTTTTATAGTAGAGTTTGGATGTGCTCTCTGGAGCATAATGTTTGTGGGATATACATCTATAAATATTTGCTGTGAAGTTTTTTTGAGGGGGAAAGGAAGATGGGAGGGGGGTTAAGGAGAATTGTGAAGGAGCCAGATATTGAAATGTATCTTTCTTTACCCTGACACACTAGCCTGAAAATCTTAGGGAGGCACATTCTAAAGTTGACTTAGGTTCCTGATTTGCCACTGCCTCACAGCTTATGTCTTCAGTCACACCTGTGTAAAGTGGGTGCACAATGCTGCCAAATCACAGCAGCAGCATTTTATACCCGTTTGACAGAGGGGTAAAAAAAAAAACATAAAGAAGTGTAAGGCAGTGGGGAATCAGGCCACAGTTTTCACATACTGTCATTCCAATGCCATCTTTCCCACTTGTGTCCCTTACATGTATTTCTTTATTTACAACATGCTCGGATACATGACATATGCAAGATATTATGCAATGTACGTTGTAGGATCTGCAGGTCAGAGACCATCTTTGTTCTGTGTTTGTGCAGTTGCTAGTAGTGTGGAGTCCCTAGTCCACACACAGGGCTCCTAGACACTGCCATAGTAAAAATAATAATGGTATCTTGTTCTGTATATGGCTTCATTATTATTTATGATTTGTATTGCAGTAGTACTTAAGAACTGTAGTTATACACCAGGACTCCAGAACCCAGCTGTGAAAAAAACATATTTTCTTTCACATCCTCTGTTAACTATTCACTAATACATCCTACAAAGGGGTATTCATAGGCATTATGGACATCTAGGCCAAATGCTTCAAAAGTGGCCACTGGATTTGGATGCTGAATCTGACACACCCTGTGCTCGAGCTTTGGAATTGCTAAGCACCAGCAATCTGTCAGTTGTAGCTGCCAATGCTCAGCATTTCTGACAATAGGAGGCAAGCTGTGTCAGGTTCAGCACCCAAATTCGGTGGCCACTTATGGCCATTCCATGCATCTTGAAGAACCAATGAAAGAAATATCACTTGTGTTTAAGAGATTGGGTACTGTGGGCCAAGTGAACAGCGCCCACTTACAGCCCAATCTTGCAAATGCTAACACATATGAGTAACTTACTTATATAAGTTAGGCTACGTTTATGTCACAGAGGTCATGGAAGTCACATCATCTGTGACTTCCAGAGATCTCCGTGACATTCTCTGCTTCAGCCCCAGGAAGTGCGGGAACTCCAGCTGGCAGCCAGCGGGGCCCTGGCAGGGTTGCGGGGACAGGGGCCCCCCCTGCAAGGTTCCAGCAAGAGGCAACAGACTCCTGAGGATGGTCAACAGCCTCACACGAGGAGGAAGGACGCCTTGGGCAAGTGGCTGTGGGGGTGTCCTATTTTCTCTTTGGGGAATATGGTAACTCTGCAGCTGTCAGCTACTGTTGGTGGATGGTCCCCACCCTGCAGCTTCCAGCTGCCCTGGGCAGAAGGGGAACACCACAGCTTCCAGCCATCAGGGTGGCAGAAGAAATCATAGAGCTGCAGCAGTAAAAGTCACGGACAGGTCACAGCTTCTGTGAATGTTTATTTATTGCCTGTGACCTGTCCCTGACTTTTACTAAAAATAACCCTGACAAAATCTTAGCCTTTCTCATCAATAGTCCAACTGACTTCAGTGGATTTACTTGCATTTGTAAAGTTACTCATGTGCTAAGTGTTTTCAGGATCAGTCCCTTAGACCAAGCTGTTTGGAGCAGAGACCTGTTCTCTTACACGTTTGCAAAGCTCCTAGCATGCTGTAAATAATTTTTGCTAATGTAGGGAGCTGCAGTACTAAGTAGCTTTATAGCTAGTATCTGCATAGAAAAGTTTGCAGTATAGCAAAGTTTTCTTTTAAAGTGTATTTCAATGCAAACACAGAGCATGTATTAAAAACTTTTAGCTCCTTAGCAAAGAGGAAGGTCCTTTCTTCTGCACTCTGCAAAAGAGAGCCTTGTATATTAAAATTAATAACTCTAGATTTTTTAGGTTTCCACAGGGAAATTAACATTAAGAATGTATATATTTAAAAGTCAGTAAATAGAGTGTTAAGGAAGATCAGGCAACGTTAGGCCCAAATCATGCAAATCCTAACGTTAGTGCTTAGCTCTACACACAAGTAGATCCATTGACCTCAATCGTATTGCTCACAGTAGGTAAAGTTAAATAGATGTGTAAGTCTTTGCAGGATTTGGACCTACGTGGGTACAAGTAAATTCAGTACACATTCTTATAGTAGTGAAGTTAGGTTCACAGTACCTTTAAGAAAGTACTTCCAGTGCTCTGAAACTTTTCAATTTTAAATCTCTTTATAAAGTTGTTTTATGAAAAATAAATCCTTTGCACTGCAATGTAAGATAAAGTAAAACAATAAATAATAAAATACAGTATATTCTTATAATACAACTCCCTTGAATAATTGTGAATGCATAACGCCACCACATCATTTTGCACGAGTGCAAATGGCAACATGCTGGGGAAGAGATCATGGGGAACCAGGCTTGCAATGACCTGACCATTATTATTTGTATTATGGGAGCACATAGGAGACCCAGTCTTCATGTAATACAAGCTCCCCAGAGTAATCCAGTTCACTTCAGCGGGGATCACTTGCATGAGAATTATTTGAGTTACTAAGCGGTGTACAACCTGACATGACATCAGTAACAATGTACTGGACTATGGCGATGAGACATTAGTTAAAGTGTTCAGGAATCGAATGTAATGCATGCTGTTAGTGGGACTGTCATCATGCTCAGAGTTAAAAACATGCATAAGTGTTGTAGTATTGAAGCCTATATTTCATGGTGCAGTCTTTCGAGGGAGCAGAGTTAAAATTGTGCTTTCAAGTCTATCATTTGCATTTCTTGACTTTTGAGCAATTACATTTGTAACCTTAATGTTACTTGAAAGTTTATATATTTTAACAGGTGCTTGTGTTCTTGTGGTTGGGAGGGGGGCTTTTTTCTGATTATATATTTGTCCTTTATGATTTCAGCCAAAAACAAAGTTTAGTGGTTTTTTTAATTACAAAAAAGAAGAGCGATTGAGAAACACTTTTTTTGTTCCACAGATTATGGTCTGTGAAGTTGATGAGGCATTTAGTCATTTCCCTAGCACCCTTCTTACTCATTTTAAATTCATTTGAAAATGCCTGAGACTTAGTTTAGGGTTTCTAAGACACGTTTTGGAAATTTAAAAAAAAATCCTTTTGGAGGTTTTGTGGTTTCTCTTTGGTTTTGTTTCTTTTAAGACAGCTACAGGCAAACTTTGTTTCCATTCACTGCAGAGTCACATCTTGAATTTTAAGCTTGGCAAATGCAATGCCCTCCCCCTTCGCTCTCCTCCTTCCCTTCCTGAAAAGAGACAGCCTGGGTTTAAAAGTTTATTTTAGCTTTGATTATGTGTATGTTATATGCATGTTAATCAGCCTTCACAATGCATCCTTCTGATGAGCCAAAGAATGCAGACTTTGGCTGTGGGGTTTCTTTGTGTTTTTGTTCTCAGGTAATTGTGATGGGTGAAGGAGGGCTTGCTCTAATTAATTTAGCTTGTGTGTGTTTTGGTGAGGTCAGAGTTGGGTGATTTACAATGTGGTACTTTTTATTTACAAGCAAGTTCTAAAGGGAATATAACCATATTATAGGCAGTAGGTGAAAGACTGACTGGGTTGAGCCAGAGCCAGCACCCTCTATAATTCTGTCACATTTTGGGGCTAGTTTCTACAGCAAGGAGAAAGTATTTTGAAGAAACAATGCACTGGTTATTTGGCTGCCTGCAGTTCTGCATACAGAGCATCTAATAATTACCATGAAATTATTTTTCTCCTTTGTTTTCACTCCTGAAAGGAAGCCTAAGAGTTTCAACTCATGTTGGCTCCATAAGTAGTGGTTGTTCCCACTGGCAGCAAAATAACTCATTTGGGGTGATGCCTCTGCCCCCACAAAAGCAAATCACGAAAGTCAGTATGTACTTCTTCCCTCTGGGTGTCTTTCTTGGGAAAGGACCCAGAATATCCATAGCTACTCGCTGAAATGGGACCTCAATTATGGGAAGTGGCTGGAGAGGGGCCTTGACCTGGTCTTGGGGCTTTCCCACTCTTTGGCACACCTCACAAGACCAGACATACTTGGCAACGTCCTTGCCCATCCCCTCCCAGGGGAAGGACTTCCCCAACCTGTCTTTGGTTCTGTTCACCCCAGCATGGCCACTGGGATGATCATGGGCTAAGCTGAGTGAGCTAAAGGGGCATAGAGAGGCATAACAAAGAACCAATATCTGTAAGATGAAGCTAGACAAATTCGAGTTAGAAATTAGTCACAACAGTTTAACACCGAGGTGATTTAACCATTGTAATGAACTCCAAGGGAAGTGGTGGAGTCTTGTCCCTTTATGCAGGACCAGCCTAGGTTTCTGGGTCGCCCTAGGCGCAGGACAATTCGCTGCCAGCCGCGGCGCGGTCTCAGCGTCCCTGACCCCGGGGGGGGGCGCCCTGGGCTGCGCGGCTTGTGGCGGTGGGCTCCTGACCGGGGGCACCCTGGCTGCCGGGCCTGCGGTGGCGGCGTCGCTGCCCCGGGGGGGGGTGCCCTGGGCTGCCGGCTGCGGTGGCGGCTCGCTGACCCTGGGGGGGGCGCCTGAGCTGCCGGGTCGCGGCGGCAGCCCTGAACCCGGGGGGGCGCCCCTGGGCTGCCAGGGCTGCGGCGGCGGCTTCGCCTGACACCCGGGGTGGCGGGCGCCCTGGGCTGCCGGGCTGCAGCGGCGCTCACTGACCCGGGGGGCGCCCTAGGGCTGCCGGTCACGCAGCGGCTCG
>NC_133772.1:43022896-43097049 GCF_003597395.2 Chelonoidis abingdonii
CTGACCCCGGGGGCGGGGGGCGCCCTGGGCTGCCGGGGTGCAGCGGCGGCGCACTGACCTCAGGGGCACGCTGACCGGCAGCGCCCTGACCCAGGGGACACCTTGGGCTGCTGCTGGCAGCTCAGCCCCTCCAGCAGCAGCGGCTGCAACCATTTAAAAATTTTGGGGGGGGTGCCACTTTTTGGCACCCCCAAATCTTGGCACCCTCGGCAACCGCCTAGTTCGCCTAAATGGTTGCACTGGCCCTGCCTTTATGTCTTCAAAAAGACTGGATGTTTTCTGGACTAGATGACTGAGTCACACAAATTATTGGGCTCAATATGGGAGTAGTGGGTGAAATTCTATGGCCTGTGCTATGCAGCTGGTCAGTCTAGATGACTGAATGGTCCCTTCTGGGCTTAAAATCTATTAATCTAGGCTACATATGATAATTGAGGATGATGTTACTTTTTATGTTTCCTCTTTAGCTTGAATGACTGAAGATGAAATTTGATAATGTGTTGGGAGAACAGCTCCTGTTGCTTTACAAACTGGAGCAACTTGTATTCTTACAAATTGCACCGTGTAAGTAAAGCATAGCTCTAAGCCATAAGGGGCATCCATATTTTACAGTTAACCTTCAGGCCACATCTTTCTGCAGCTCCACCCTCACCCGTGTCTCTGCTTGCATTTGAATAAGATGTGATGTTGCTTTTTTTTTTTCCCAATGGCGAATGAAGCACATTATGCAAATGAAGCACCAGGAGAGCCCCAAAACTGGTTAAGTAGCAGTAGATGTTTCAGATGCATTTGAGGAAATAATTGTAACTTTTTCTTTGCACACTTTTGAGGGTATGTCTGTACAGCACATGCTGTGCATGGGCTGGAGTCCCCAAGCTAGCTTGAATCTATTAGCATAGGGAACAATAGCAGTGAAGACAGCACAGCACAGTCTTCAGAGCGGGTAGTACAAGCCCAGCAAGAATCCTGGGTATGCATTTGGCTGCTTGTCTGCCCTGAAGCTCATGCTGCTCTGTGTTCACTGCTGCTGTTATCTATGCTAGCTGAATTCAAGCTAGATGCAGGAGGCTAGCCCATGCACAGCTTTTTCTGTATAGACATCCCAGAGAGCCTAATACCCCCTCTAACTGTTGGAGTGCTTTTGCATTTGAGCTAAGAGTTGTTTTCCATGCACAGACTACATGATTGGGTTGTAGGCAGCTGATGAAATATCACTATGCCATTGAGGCTAAGCATATCATCTCCTCTCTGTGATCCCATCAGCTATAAATTGAGCAAGTTCATACTTGGTTTTCTTTGGAGGTCTTCATCCTAGATGCTACAGGAAGCAGCATTGAAACAAGAGACACATTTTCCTTGTAATCTGGTTCTAGGTTGCTAAATTATATTGTGCTCAGGAAGGTGCCATCACAGATGTAAAGCCAAGATCCTTTCCACTGTGGCAATTAAAAAATCCATGGCACTTATTACAAGACTTGTGCTGTTCACACTAATGTCCTGACCGAAACTGCACCTCTGATCATTACAATTCATTCTGCTCTTTTTGAAGATGATATCAAAAAGATTTCTTTAAAATTGGGTTTTGCCCGTTTTGCCTTTTTTATGATGTATAAAGAATGCCTGGAAAACTTATTTTAGTGTTGGTTTAGGTTTAAAGCAGAAACAACTCAAAAATCATCTGTTTGCTGGTTTTGAAGAATTTTTTGGGTGGTATTGTGGAGGTCTAAAAATATATGTTGTGGGCTCTAATACTTAATTCAAGGTGCTGGAGTTCTGGATCTTTAACAGACCTCTTTCCCCTGGAATTTGCATGTGGCATTGGAGTTAAATAAGTGTTGTAAAAGCCTGAGTAAAAATCCCTTCCTTTATCTATTGTTCCAGTTAAGTCCAGTTCATATGCTTAAATCCTATTGACTTCAGTGGGATTTCTGCATGTGCTTAAATGCTTTCCTGAATCAGAGCCCAGTCCTTTGCGCTGTTACAATTTCACTAGTTCTCTAGTCACTAAAGTCTTGTCCAGAATAGACATGAATTTGTAATTTAAAAACAACCAGTAGAAAAAGCTTCTTGGACAAAAGCCTTTCTAGAGAAGAGGGTGAGGAAAAAAAGAAGCAGCCTAATGATTTTTATTTTATTTATATATAAATATATATGCACACTTTGGAGATCACCTTTAAAGTTAGTGGAACAACTGATCAAGGTAGCAAACATGGGGTTCATGCGGTACTCTGAAAAACAGCTACCTATGGTTTTTGTGTAGCAGAATCACTGGTGTAAGAGTTCAGTTATTGGTACCTACTAGCACACCTAGATTCCTTCTTAAATGCTTGAACTGATAGGCACATAAATGCCAGTTTTTACATCGCCTTATATAGATCTGGCAATCTTTTAAGGTGTCTACATCTGAAAGTCTGATTCAGAATATTTGATTTGTAGTAGTCACTCTTTTAATAGCCTTCATTTAAAAAAAAATACATGTGCATACAGTACAGATGTTTTTGCTAAGTTCTGGTGCCTCTTGTAGGATCAAGGAATAGCCCATGAAGAAACAATACAAAATGATGTAGACAAAATATGGATATATTTCTGTTCAATAATCCCCACATGCCCTATTTGCAGTGGGAGAAAAATCACATCTGAAGCAAAAGAGAGGGACAAGAGGCAATCTACACTAGAATTACCATTTGCAAAAAAACAAAAACAACCCCCCCCAAATTATAGATTAAATAATTGGAGGTGTTTGAAACTCCATCACTGCTGAGTGCTCTGAGGAACCCTGTGAGGAGTATTCATGTGACTGTTTTAATGAGTGGAAATGAAATGAGATGAAGCATCTTCTCTGAAGAGACAAGGAATGCATCCAAGGCAGGAACATAGAAGTGATTTAGTGACCTCTCAGGGGGCCTTTCAGTAAGTTATACACTCACAGATGAACACAAATCTAGGTGGAAGGGAGACAAACAGATGTATAATGATGTGGGAGCAGCGGGAGAGAGTTCTCAACCTATTCTATGTAGGTTGTTACACCACGTTCATCACTGTAGTATCTAAGCATCTTCCAGTTGTTCATTAAGCAATGTGGCTAACATCTGTGTTGTGTGTGTTCTCTTATCCTCTTCCCAGGGGGAGAAGTGTGTCAGGTGTTTTGTTTTTTGATATAATACACACACACATTGCTATGTTTCTTAGAGAAGGCAAGTCAAAGGAAGTGTAACTGGTGTTTGGAGTGGAAGGTGGTAGAGTTAATGATGGTCGTTAGTTCCTGGGGGAGTTCATTCCACAGTCTTGAGCCAGCCCCCGAGAAAGCTCTGTCCTGCACGTGAGTTTTACCTTGTGGTGGAATATTCCATTGTGCCACAGGAGCAAAGATGTTGATCATGGTCTTTATCCCAGAGCTTTAGTTGATTTTTTAGATACATTGGTCCAAGGCCATGGAGCATCTTAAAGATAAGGACTGAGACCTTGAACCCGCTGACAGGAGTGGAGGACAGGTCTGGGGTGTCTGTGGCAGTCTCTGTGGCTGAGCAGACATGCTGTAGCATTTTCAAGAGGCTATTCACATGTGAGCTAGGTCAGGTGATGAGAGAGACTAGGTTAGAAATATGTTAAATCACTGCGCTCAAATCCAGTACCACACTCCCTCTTCACACTTGCTGTGCAATGTGTCATGGGAAACCATCATACCTTAATCAATTGAATGCTTGAATTCTTAATTACCTCTGGTTATAAAGAACATCACTCATTTCAGACCCAAACATACCTAAAATAAGTTAAGGTTACAGAAACATACTGATATGGTGAACGAAATAGTCACACATTATTTCAAGCCTTCTCTAGTACAGTGGTTTTCAAATTATGGGTCACGACTCACAACTGCATCGCGGAATGTAAGGTGCCGGGTCGTGGCAGCTCTGGTCAGCACCACTGACCAAGCTGTTAAAAGTCCTGTTGGCAGTGCTGCCTGGCTAAGGCAGGCTAGTTCCTACCTGTTCCGACACCACACTGTGCCCCGGAAATGGCCAACAGCAGGTCCAGCTCCTAGACGGGGTGGCCATGGTGCTCTGTGCGCTGCCCCCGCCCCAATCACCAACTCCGCACTCCCATTGGCTGGGAACGGACAATGGGAGCTGGGGGGGAGGGGCGGTGCCTGCGGGTAAGAGCTGTGTGGAGCCGCTTGCGTGCCTCCACCTAGGAGCCAGACCTGCTGCCACCCACTTCCGGGGTGCAGCACAGTCCATGGTGCCAGGACAGGTGGGAAGCCTGCCTCTGCACCCCAACTGTGCCGCTGACCTGGAGCCACTGCGGTAACCCCATGCCCCAACTCCACACCCCAATCCCCTGCCCCAGCCCTGAGCCCCCCCCGAAACCTGGATCCCCCTTCTGCATCCCAAACTCCTCATTCCCAACCCCACCCCAGAGCCTGCACCCCCAGCCCAGAGCCCCCAACTCCCTGCCCCCGCCCAGAGCCCCCTCCCACACTCCAGACCCGTCATCCCTAGCTCCCCACTGGGTAGTGGCCATCAACAATTTTCTGCAACTGGGTCGCCAGGAAAATTTTTTGAAAATCATTGCTCTGGTACCCTCTGTCTTGGGATTCTCATTATGATTTCATTGAACAGTTGGACTTTATCACCTTTGGTGATAGGGTATACAAGATGGATAACACGAACAATAATTTATTCAGTGTAATGTATAATAGGTGTGTGCATATATATGTCTGTGTGGTATATCTTTAGCTAGATATTCAGCTGAAGTTTCTTACGGTGCTTGTTACTGTCTTTCTAAAATAGGCAGCTTCAGACTTTTTAATCAAAACTCTTAAGGATAGATTATGACTGTGCACGGTTATAACTGAACACAGCATTTTGAATAGAAGTTAAAGTACTGTTTACTGTAGTCAAGCTAAGAAGGTATATGTTCAAGTATTCTGTTTTGCTGAATTGATCTGGTAGCAATGGAAGGCTTCATATCTCATCTCAGTCCCCTAAATCCCTTTTACAGGAGCTGAACTGAAACCCCCAACTAAACTCATATAGGCCACCAATCAGCCACTTGATAATAACAGTTTTTATTAGTTTCTAAACCTGGCATAATTAGCCCTTCCCATCCCTTTAATGCTGTGGGAGGACAGAAGTTCTATTTCACAAAAGATTTCAAACTTTTTGCTTCAGTTCAAATTTAGAATGAAACTGAAGATTTTGAAATTCTTCCAAGGAAAACTAAAAACAAATAAAAATAGTTTGGGTTCAATTGAAACATCTCAACTTTTTTATTTTGTGTGATCTTATAACATATAATACAAAATAAAAAAAATTCAAAAGAAAGTAATTTCAGCATGAAAAATCAAACCGTGTCATTCTGAAAAATACTTCAACCAAAACAAGAACCCCAGCAAGCCAGAGGGGAAAATTTAAACAAAAAGGATTTTCTCTTTAGAATTTATATATTTTAAATCAACAAGTCTAAGCTTCCTTTTCCAGAATCAGAGAAAGAAAAGTGCACAAATCCTCTAATTTCATAGTCTTCATTTTTCTCTAGGATTCAAAGCAGATTTCTCTCATACACTCTCCACAGGACTGGAGAAACAAAAGTACATACTCTTTTCCTTATAACTTAAAATAAACAAAACTCACCTTTGTTCCAAGAAGAGCCCCTCTGCAGGCCATCTTCCTTAGAGTTGTTAGCTTGCCAGGCAGTTGATCATCTCTTCCTTGTTATCTTGTGTGCTCCAGGCTGGCTTCCTTGGAGGCTAGTGAGTTCCAGCTATTTCCGGTCCTTGCTCATTAACCTTTGCTTCCCAGCGTAGAACTTAAGCCTTGGACCCCATGGCTTCTGAGTTCCTAGGGAGGTAACAAACCCCACGAGGCCCAGTAAACTGGAGGGGGCTGAGTCGAGGAGCTCTCAACTCTGGTCCTTCATACAGGATCTGCAAGCTAGAACTTTGATGAATCAGCAGCATCACAAAGGCCTGTACCTTGACATCACCTCTAGTTTGCTGATGAGTCAGTGACCTCACAGTGGCTGTCCCTTGGCTTCAGTTTAGCAAGTTAGATGAGATGAGCCATTAACATCACAGCAGCTTGTGCTTTGGTATCCTCCCAGCAAGCCACAGTTGCTGATGGAATGAGCACACAAGCTGACCTCTCCCTTGACTTGAATCCAGCAAGCTAGAAATGCTAAGCCAGTGACCTCACAGTGGCTTGTGACTTGTTATCACCTTGCAAGGTAGAGATACTGAACAGAGGTTAATTAAGGGGGGAAAGTAGGAGTACTGCTGCTCCTCCTCTGTTAAAGGCAGAGGGAAAGTTCCTTTTCCCTTTTCTAGGCTTGGAGGAGCTCAGCTTCTGCGGGTACGTCTACACTATGGGATTATTCCGATTTTACATAAACTGGTTTTGTAAAACAGATTGTATAAAGTCAAGTGCATGCGGCCACACTAAGCAAATTAATTCGGTGGTGTGCGTCCATGTACCGAGGCTAGCGTTGATTTCCGGAGCGTTTTACTGTGGGTAGCTATCCCATAGCTATCCCATAGTTCCCGCAGTCTCCCCCGCCCCTTGGAATTCTGGGTTGAGATCCCAGTGCCTGATGGGGCAAAAAACATTGTCGCGGGTAGTTCTGGGTACAGCCTCACCTCTCCCTCCGTGAAAGCAGCAGACAACCATTTTGTGCCTTTTTTCCTGGGTGAACTGTGCAAACGCCATAACGACAGCAAGCATGGACCCTGCTCAGATCAGATCCCGCCAATCGCTGGACGTTTGTAAACACGTCGTGTATTCTAGTGCAGTCTATGCTGAACCGGGACTTGCAAAGCCAGGCGCAGGAGGAGGCGGCTACGGCGAGCAGCGACTGAGGAGTGATAGACGGACATGGACACAGATTCTCTCAAACCTCGCGCCCCTGCGCCTTTCTCCTCTGGGGTTGTGGACGATCCTGCTGGTAATTGGGCAGGTTCTAGCCATTGAACTATCAAAATTCTTTCTAGAGAGCCAAAGGAGAAGACCCACGCAGGAGCGACTGGTTGGAGGTACCCCACCCCCTCAAAAGATTGTGCAGGTTCTGGCGACAAGGTTCGCAGTGGCTGCGCAAATTTTGCATGCGTAAGGTGCACTTTTCATGAACTTTGTGACTTTCCTTTCCCCTGCCACTGAAACGCCAGGAATACCAGATGAGGCAGCCTCACCAGTGAGAGGCGAGTCGCAAGCCCTCTGAAGCTTACCAAGCCGCTACCAGCCATCAGGGATCAATTTGGAGTGGGAATATCTACTTGTGGGGTCTGCTGTGATGCAAGTAGCAAAGCATCATTAAGTGCTGCTGACGCAAGTTTATTCTGGGAAACGTGCAGTCTAGTGGACTGGCTTTGCTGCATGGATTTCCCTAACTGGAGGGGCGATAGATGGAACCCATATCCTATCTTGCACCGGAGACCCGAGGGCACCCGTATGTTAAACCGCAAGGCCAGTTCACTTTTTCAATAGGTAGCTGCAAGCAACTGGTGGATCCAAGGGACGCTTTCACCAACATACACCATGTGACTCGGGCATGAGAGGTGTCATGGGAGCTCGCGTCTTCAGACCACTGCTTCTGTTTAAATACCATGACAGCCAGGCGACATTACTTCCCTAGACAGTAATCCAAGGACATAACAGGTTCGGCGGATGTTGAAATATCCTGTATTATCCTGGGGACCAGACCTACCTTGATGCCATGTCTATGAAGCCATACAAGGCAGCTGGACAGTAGTCAGAGCTTGTTCAGCCACTGGTGAGCAAGTGCAGAATGGTGGTTAGAATGTGCATTGCACGTGGCCTTAAAGGGCGGGCGCACATTACTGATTCTCTCAGACGCTCCACCAAACAATGTCTCATTGTTATTGCTGCTTGTCTGGGGTGCTCCACGAATCGTGTGGAGGTAAGGGGAGACCTTTATGGCGGGGTGGAGGCTGAGAAATCACTGTGGCTGGCTGAGATTGCGCAGCAGACACGGAGCGATGAGTAGAGCACACCAGGAAGCGTGTGCGCATCTAGAGAAGTCATACTGAGAACGAGCTCTTCATCAGCAGCCAGGGTACAGTGGTGACTGTTTGTGTTCGTTCCCAGAGAACCTGCCCCTCCATGTGATTGATCATTCCCTGTACGCAACGCCATGCCGCTCCCTCGCTCGATTAACATCATTGCTAGTTAAGGAAATGAAAGCCCCTTAGTAAATCGGTATTAATATTAAACCAGTCATTATCTCATGTGATATTTTAAAAGAGGAGAGAACTGACAAGTGTACTCCGCGGTGTGCGTTTGGGAAGGAGGATAGGAGGGAAGGAAAGCCAACTCAAAAATTCAAAAGTAATGACACGCTTTTGGTGGTGCCACCGGCGTGCTGGGTCGGCGCGGCGTGCAGAAAAAGCGCTTCCCCACACGTTTCTTACAGGCGTCCTGGGTGCAGGAAAATATGGAACATTGGGTGAGTGGTGAGGGTGGGTTACACAAGGCCTGCAGGGGCACTCGTGACCCTGCTGCTGTTCTGAAGCTCCACACAGAGAGGAAACATACGGGAGGATGTCAGTGTTGATCACGCAGCGCACTCCCAGGTTGCAGTCCGACACCACCGCATATCTTCCTGCCGTACAGCGGTCTGAATCTTCATGACCCCTACCTCTCATCTCTGCGACGGTCGGCCTCCTGTCTCACGTTCAATGCCATCTTCTGGTGTAATTTGATACGCAAGTGTCCTTCCACTCATTTCAGATGAGCTTCTGTTCATTGGATTACTTCACTGATTTCTGAGAACATTTTCATCTGCGCGCTTTTTGCCTGCGCTAGAGAAGACCTTCCGGGATGGCAATAGGGAGAGCTGAGAGAGAGATGCACGTGCATGAGAAGGAGAGAAACTTGGTAGAAGAGAAGTATTGTGAAAAAGATACAATTCTGTACAGAACAACTGTTATATCCAGTGAACAACGCTTTCCCTATATAGAGGGCACATGTGATTTCACTACAAGGTCGCATTTTGCATCTTTATGTCCATGCAGAGTCTGACCGTCTAGAGATCTCACAAACGCAGGTCCGGGCAGCAGAATTTCAGCTTTGCATGTGTCCATGTAGCATTGTCTTTTGACTTCTGCAGCCTTCGCATAAGAGTGCACTCCTTTCCCAAATATCCAAGCAAAGCCCGTCAGTGCTGCTTTCTTTCCTGTTAACATGCACCCAGCAGCAGAAACCACCCCCATACCAATCTCTGGGATGATCGCTTTTACCCTCCCCCCCATCGCATGGCTGGATGATGGAAGAGTCACTGTGCTAATGACCCCCCTCTTCCCCCCTGACGCGTGGCTGGTAGCAGGGAAGATCCCTGCTAGCCAAACGTGAAAAAGCTCAGCGCCATCTACGCCCGCCTTCCGCCGCTGGCTACCTGCAAGGAAGGATTTCTTTTAAGGCAACAGGCAAACAGCCCAGTAGGAATGGCCAACATCTCGTGCGCCCTTAATTAAATTCCTGAATTTCAACCAGGTTATGATGAACAATATCATCCTCTGAGGATAGCACAGCGAGATAAGAACGGATGTTGCTTGAATGCCAGCAATCACCGGGACCATACCGCTATGCTATTTGTCATGCAATGATACCAGATTACTTGTCATGCATGGCGTGGTCAAGTAGCCTCCAATTGGTGGACGGAATAAGGCTGCCTTGCTCAGAAACTCTGCAGAGGCTTTTGGAGGTACACCAGGAAGAGTTCATGGAGATGTCCCTGGCGGATTTCCGCTCCATCCCAGACATGTTAGCAATACTTTTCCAGTAACTGTACTGGCCGCCGCATGCATCAAGTCCTCAGGCAAATCAATCATTAAAAAACTCTTGCCTTTAAACATGTTTTATATTTACAAAGGTACACTCACCAGAGTCGCTTCCATGGCTTCATTGTCTGTGGCTAGTGGCTGTGAGGGCTGGGAGGGTATTCCGTCCTGGTGAAAAAAGCTCCTGGCTGTTGGGCGAGAACAGAGTCTGTGTGCTCCTGCAAGCTCGTCCTCTCCTTCTCCTCCTTCATCTTCCCTGTCGCAGAATCGCTCAGCAGGCTGAGATTACCACTCCACCTCGAATCCACGGACGGGGTGGGGTAGTGGTGGCGGACCCCCTAGAATTGCATGCGCCAGCGTAGAGCAGCATGTTTTTGGCCCTGCCCCGGACCTTCCGTTTGCTTTTGGTTTTCTGGTAGGCTTGTCTGAGCTCCGTAACTTTCACTTGCAATGCACTGAATCGCCTGGTGTGCCTTTCTCCCATCATGGCTGGAAATTTTTTCAAAGATTTTTTCATTTCATCTTTGAACGGAGTTCTGTTAGCACGGAATCCTCTCCCATATAGCGATCAGAACCAGTACCTCCCGTGTGGTCCATGCTGGAGCTCTTTTTCGATTCTCAGGAGACTGCATTGCTACCTGTGCTGATGACTCTACGTGGTCACCTGTGCTGGTGAGCTCTCCATGCTGGGCAAACAGGAAATAGAATTCAAAAGGTTCGTGGGGCTTTTCCTGTCTACCTGGCCCAGTGCATCCGAGTTCAGATTGCGTCCAGAGCGGTCACAGTGGTGCTCTGTGGGATACTGCCCGAGGCAATACCTCGATTTGCGGCCACACTAACCCTAATCACATATGGTAATATCGATTTCAGCCTATCTCCTGAATCGTTTGTGCCCTCGTTTCGGGAGGAGTTACAAGAACCGGTTTAAAACCTTCTATATCGATATAAAGGGCCTCGTTGTGTGGACGGGTGCACCATTGAATCGGTTTAACTCTGCTAAAATCGGTATAAATGCGTAGTGTAGACCAGGCCTGCTTTATTAACTGGTGCAATGAGAATTTATCTGGTGAGAGACTATGAAGCAGGAGTACTTGATAGCAGTACTCGACAGCAGAGTTCATGGATCTCCGAACCTTTCCCACCAATAGGCAGAGCATCCTGGGTACCTGATGGGACAATAAAAAATGTCCAACTGGGATTCCCCTCTCTGCTTCCCTTCTACAGGAAGATCTGTTCCCCTGCTGATTTTCCCCTGCTCTCCAAAGAAGCAGAGCCTTCTGCCTCCTATTTTCCTTTACCTCCAGTGGAAAAGGAAGACTCTGCTTTTGGCTTCCCTTCTGCAAGCCAGAATCCAGGGGAAAGAACCAATTTTTTCTGTTCTATAAGAGTGTCTCTCTCCCTTGCTGTCTTGTGGGAAAATCTAGTGGACAGGGGACATAAATAAGGGCAAATACATGCAAACTGTTTTGTACAGGAGCCCCACTAGAGTGGAGATCCAGGATCTGTCCATGCAGAATGCATACAGGATTTGGAGTCAATTGTCTACGCAAAGGAAATGGTGAAACTAACTATCTACAAAATGCTCGCAAATGCAGAAAGTAAACATTGAAAATAGCAGATAGCAGTGTTTTTTCCTCTAATCTCTTCCAGTTTCAGTAACTGTAGGGGGTCTATGACAATAGAAGGTAAGATTTTCACACAGGAATGTGACTTTTTCCCTATCCTTTAAAAGGACACCACCAGTTTAAATGGATTATTTTTATATAATATATTAAAATCCCTGCTCTACAAGCAGCCTGCCCAACTGTCTGTATTTTTTAACTTTGACATGTGTCTTTTGGCAGGTAAGCATCTCAGGTTCATTTGTTAAAGACCCTGAGAGCATGCAGGTGCAATGTCTCTTCCTGACCTGGAAAAAGAACAAGGAGTACTTGTGGCACTTTAGAGACTAACACATTTATTTGGGCTTAAGCTTTCATTTAGCCCACGAAAGCTTAAGCCCAGATACATCTGTTAGTCTCTAAGGTGCCACAAGTATTCCTCATTCTTTTTGCTGAAACCTTCCTAACGTAGGATGCTGCCACCTGCAGGACTTCCAAAGAGCGACAATGAGAGCTGCTGGCTGGGTAAGCCACAGACAAGGAGTCTTCAAATAAGTTAGTGACTATTACCAAGAGGATGGCGATCAATTATTAGAAGGTAGAACAAGAAGTAATGGGCTTAATTTGCAGCAAAGTAGATTTAGGTTAGTTATTAGGAGAAACTTTCTAGCTGTATAGCTAGATAAGCACTGGCATAGGCTTCCAATGGAGGTTGTAGAATACTTGTAATTGGAGGGTTTTAAGAACAGGTTAGACAAACTCCTGTCAGGGATGGTGTAGCTATATTTGGCCCTGCCTTAGGCCTGGTCTATACTGGGGGCGTGGCAGGGAACTAGCTACATGAAGATGCTACTGCAGGAGTATAGATGCTATTGCAGGAGACCCTTTACCTCTTTCCCCAAAAGAAAAGCTTTCTTAGGACAGAGCAGCCCCCAACAGCTATACTTAACAGTGCTACCAACTATTGAGCTGAAATGGCCCCACAGCAGCCCTAATGTAGACAAAGCTTCATTGGTTTCTAGCATTTTTACCACCCTGTCTTCCTGTAATTGAAATGCTGCTTAGAACTGTGGTGGCAGCTAGCAAACCTCTTTATATACTAGGACTCCCAGTGTTAATAACACCAGTAGAGCTGAACCAGTGTTAGCAATGATGGGAAAGCTTTGCAAAACTGACATAGAATAGACAGGGCCTCAGAAACACCTTGTAGATAGAAGCAGTGTCTGTGGATAATGGAGGAAAGAAAGCAAGTTCTGTGTCAAGAAGTGAACTTGAAACCTTGGTTACTTCAGAATGTCAACCCATTCTCCTAGCCTGTGAGGGCCTCTAGTGGGCAATGTGAATTGCTGCTGGTTTTCTCTTTCTGTACTTAATATGTATTATAGAATTTTGGTTACAGAAGGAAACTAAAGGATAGATAGGAAAAGCAGAGGGTCTTTCTTTTTAAAAGAATACTAATGTTCATTACCATTTAAAGTGAAGTTGGTTTGAAAAGTCACTGTGTAAAGATGGGGCTGTGTGCTTCCTTATTGTCTCTGCATGTTATTCTGTGTGAAATATTTCATGATGTGTTAATCTTTAGCTGCCATGCCTGCAAATTCAATTGGGGATGTGGCAGTCAGAATGGCTGCTATCCTTCTTATTCATTGTCACCTGCAATCAAGCTTCTGCTGGCTAGATTACACCTGTGTGCAACTAAGTCTTCCAGTTATGCCCTCAATTACATCTGTTTAACTGCCTTCAGTGGCTTTGCAGTGGTTGTATCATAGGAGTCATTTCTCTTGAGAATGTACAAGAAGGGATTGGAATAAAACTGTCTTTCTTTTGGCCCTACAATACTAAAAGGAATCGATAGCAGTAAAAAATTAAATGTGGGTATGACCCAGGTCTTGCCTTAATCTTTTCCGTCTTGTAAGTTGTTATATGTAGAGCCAGGCAAAATTTTCCAGTCAAAACTCTTAGCAAAAAAATGCAGATTTGGTGATACCAAAACGTTTCACAATTTGATGTCAACTTTGCCAAACTGTGTTGGCCGGGGGAAAGGAGAGAGAGAAAATTTTAAAAGTCGGGGGGAGGGGGAGATCATGTTTTATTTCAAAATATTTGAAATGAACTGTTTTGGTTTTTTGGTTCAAAACAACATTGTTTCAAAATTAATTTTAAAAATGTTTTTAAAATGGTCATAATCAAAAGGAAACATTTTTGGTCAAAACAAAATATTTCATT
The DNA here is from genome assembly GCF_003597395.2 of Chelonoidis abingdonii. Lineage (NCBI taxonomy): Eukaryota > Metazoa > Chordata > Testudines > Testudinidae > Chelonoidis > Chelonoidis abingdonii. The sequence goes on from NC_133772.1 coordinate 43,036,514, forward strand.
CAAACTGAAACAATTTTTTTGCTCTTTGATTCACCAAAAATTTCAAACAAACTTTGTTTGCAGTTCAACCTGAAACCAGAATTGCCAGGAAACCAAAAACTTGTACAGTTCTACTTATCTGAATTCCACTAGCATAGTATCTGAGCACCAAGCAATCTTTAATGTATTTATTGTCACCCCACTGCTGATGAGGAAGTGTCATCCCCATTTTATAGATAGGGAATGAAGTACAGAGAAATTAAGTGACTTGCCCAAAGCAGAGAATTTAACTCAATGTCCCACATCTCAGTTTAGTGGCCTAACCACTGGACTGTCCTTCCTATTGCTACTGCTGTGATAGGAATGTCTTCTGATATTGGAAGTGCCCATGTTTCCTCCAATTTGTTTTCTTTCTCCAAAGATCACCTTCTCACAAACAGCGGGGGTAAATTTAATTCAAATCTTGCAAGATTTCCTGGTTGCAAACCCACAAGAAAGCTTTCACTTTACTAAATACTGCTGCACATGAGATGATGTATCACATTGTTTTCCCGTGCAATCATTGTGCAATCTGTTTTCACTTTAATGTTCTTTCTCTTTGTATCTTGTGGTTTCTATTCTTTCCCTATTTTGTTTCCTCCTCTCTGTCCCTTTCAGCCTTGCCAACCAAAGTAGATATTGTGTTACCTGTAAAACTAATAAGTAGAAAAGGAAGACATTGATTTTTATATTTGTTACCTTCCCTTCTCTTCCATCAGTCTGTCCCTGAAACTAAGGATTGTGAGTGTGTGTTAATTAGAAAAGACCCTCTGCACAAGAGTGAATTTCATTCTGAATACTTTGATTCCGTCCTCTTCTGGTGTCACACTGCATCTAGATTGTCCTTACGGCTCATTGTGATTTGCTTAGGGAAAATATAAACTTGGTTTTACTGTTTGAAGAGCAGCACTACTCTGAGAGGTAACTCTGTGAAGATGGAAGTGTACAGGAGGAAGTCCATGTTTGTCTCTAATTTCCATACTGAGTATGCTCTGTTTTCAGTTAGAAAGATGGTGTTTTATTTCTGCCAGCCCTGCAAACACAACTACAGGTCTGAGAGTTAACCTGGATTCTTTCCTTCTCCCATATCATCAGCAGCAATAACGGTTCTGTAGTTGAAATTCTATCCTCAGACATACTTGGGTAATTCTGTTTTTTTCATATTTTGTTTCCAGTGATAACTCTGCAACATCCATTGCCTTTTGAGAGTTTGCACAGGTGCAAGTGATTGGAATTTGGTAACAGTTTTATAGACAATGCACAAAAAAGATCACTCTCTCATAGCTGCATATGGGTCTGCAGCACCAATGGGAGTAAAAGAAAGTAGTCAGTTGCATTACACACTAAGATAACAGACAACAGATCTTTTGCATGAGATGGTACCACTTTTACACAATCACTTCTCTGAATAGAATTGCTCTTAAATGTTTTTCTCTCTCATCCAGAAATCTGGATATTAATAGGTTCTTGACTCAGAGAGGATTGTATTTTGGGGGTGAGGGAAGTAATATCTTGTTATCCAGGGCAGGCTGACATTTTTCATACAAAATGATTTTCAGCAATCACTGAATTTTTTTTTTCAAAATTTTTCTTTTCCTGGTGACTTCTTTTTATCAAAAACATTATAAAAATAGCTATTGAAAAATTTTAATTTACCAAAGCACTGGATGTCAGTAAAATGACGAATTTCAATCACCATTTTGATAAGTATTTCAACAAATTTGACTTTAAATTCTTTAAAATTATTTTAAAAAGATTCATTTCAAGCTCATATTCATACCTAATAATAAAACTGTTATAAACACGGAAAGCTTTGGATGAAAAGTGCTATTAATAATAATCCAATTTGAGAGAGTGTGTCAGCTTGTAGTAGGACTACACTTCCCAAGATGCACTACCGCCAGCTTCTGCTTAGCTGAAGCACTGTTCTCCAGGGACAGACTGCCAGTATTGAGTGAGAAAAGGATAACATGGGACGGAGACACTGGGTCAGGACCACCAAATGCCAGCTGCTAGTGACCAGCCTCTTTGTCATGGTAACAACCAGAAGTGGGAACTTGTACAGAACTTGGGATAAGTAAACTGACCATCTTAAAAGCCTTTCTTAAAAAGGAACTGTAAAAGTTGTTTCTCTCATTTCAATTTTAGAAAAGAAAAAGTCTATGGTGAAAGAAGCAAACTGTATGAATTACTGCATCCTGAACTGTTATCGCTGCTCTCCAGCATTGCCTTCTGTCAGCGATAAGCTTTTGGTTTCTCAAGTGTCATTCTAATGCAACTATTTCACAATTCTGAACTAGCCTTTAACTAAGAAATTTGTTGCTGTCATTGGACATGGTAGTTTTAAGATGAAGAAAGGGATATCTTCTCATGCTTCTCTCTTTTAAAAATTTTTTTTTATTGCACTTGGATAAACAATTTCTTGCGATGTGGGTGGTTTAAAATGTGTTGGATAAGGTAGAGCATCTTTGTAGTCAGACAGAAGCCTGTTTACTGAGACAGATATTGGACAGAATGTAACTGTTGGAATCTTCTGACTCTGTACTGCAAACCAGAAGTAATTCTATAGCTCTGGGTGAGTGGCTGGGGAGAAGCAAATGTGATGAAATTTGGTGAACTCTTCCAAGAAGTTCCAAGGGATGACTGCACTACGATTAGCTCCCCTTAAAAAAAAGAGAGAGAGAGAGATTGAGGAAAACAAGTGAATATTGAAGTGAAACAAGTTGGTTTCTATAGTTGGTTGAAAAGCTTGGGAAAATTTTCATTGAAAAAAATGTAAATTCAAAACTTTGTTGACCAGCTCTAATTGCAATACATTGTTCTCCCTTCAGAGAAGGGCTGTCATTGTGCCTACGAAGTATGTGACTTATTCAAGGTAGAATCGCACTCAAACCTGTTGAAGGGGGATGTGCTTAGCTCAAGTTTAGTTTATTTGTATTCTTTACATATGGATACGGACAATAACAAGTATCAATAGTGAGGTAATGAGGATTTGTTTAGATTGGTATTTCTGCGGGAAATCTGAGCTGATTGAATCTGGACCAATCCTTTTACTGTGTATGTATAACAGATTCTCAGTTGTAAACAGCCTAAAAGATCATAAGTGTTTTAAGTTCTATTGTACTGAAATTGGGCAAAACTGTTACTGTATATGTGGCACTGCCGAGTGGCACCAAAGGTTGTGAGGCACCTCACTGCTACCTGCCCCAAGTGTGAATCAGTCTGTATCTGCTGTAGTTCAGCTCCGTGAAATCACCAGCTTCTATCAACCTAAGCACTGCCTTGCAGGCCTTGCTCTCTCTGTGCAAGTTAGTAATAAGTACATTTCAACCCCCGAATCCTTGGAGTACTCCCGCAGTGTCCAGCCCGTAACCAGTGAACACTCACAGAAATACCGGGTTGGCTAGCCAAAGGGACAGTGTCCACACTGGCTCGTTCGATTCAGCTGAGGATCAACTCTTATGTAACATCACAGCACTGAGATAGATTTATAGTGAAAACAGTCATGAATTTATTATCAAAGATTAAGATTTAAAAGATATAGAGTAAGGGTAATAATGGAAACAGAAATGGTTACATGTTAAACAAAAAGTATAACACGCTTCTTAGAGTCTAAACTTAACACACTAAACCCTTGTCTAAAGTAGTTTATCTCACCTAAAGCAATCTCCCAGCATCTCCAAGCAACGTGGCTGGGATCTCTCTTTCATGAATTCAAAGTGTACTGCCTTTTGCCTTTCCCTTATATTCCCCCCAAATCCGTTGTTTCCTCCCCAGAGTCAGGATGATCCTCTGTGGTTCACTTTAGTTTCTGGTGTCCTTTTGCAATGTTGTGGTAGCCATGTTGGTCCCAGAATATTAGACAAGGTGGGCTCTTATGAGACCAGCTACAGTTGTTTGTGTCTCCAAAACCTGTTTATCAGCTCTGCCTTGAACACAGATTTTAAAACATATTTTCAGTACTTATACACAACTCTTTATCACCTGTACAGACATCTCACACCAATTGAGGATCAGTATGACATAAGCTTTTATTAGAGACCTTACATTATATTCTTTATGGATGTATATTAGAAAGCGGTGTGCTAAGTGTAATGAGTATGTCAGGACTGCTAAGAGTTGCTGTTAAAGAAGAGTGAACCCTTTGCAAGTTGGCATTGAGGTGTTCTTCGGGTCACAGTATATTTCATCTACCAAACTATACCTCTTAGGCAAAATCTGTTGGTCATCATCTGAAAAGGATATAGGGTTACACTTAGAATAGTTAAGTGTAATGTTTAACACATACATGATTATTTCTCATTCTCCACTGTAGAGTTTGAGTTTCCAGGGTGTCCCTTTGTGAGAGGAGGATTCTTCTTCTTGTGAATCTGGAAAATATTGCAGATTCTAAAGGTTTTGTATGCATGTAATGTAGTTGGTGAATCCTCCCAGAACAAAGTTCATTGAACCTGGAGAAGAGGCATTCTGAGGAAAGCCTGAATCTAGAGGACCCTGCCTCCGGAGATCAGGATGAATTCCTGTCTTGCCTCTTTCAGCTTTGCTAAGCTAGGATTTTGTATTATTTTAAATTTCCCCACTGTTGCTATGACTATTTCAGCTCTACTCATGGTAGCAATGGTGGGAGCACTAGCCTAGGTCAGACAGCCACCATCTAACAGGCTCTGAGCAGGTTAGATAAAACAGTGGTTAAAACATTGGTGGTCATGGAGTGTCTTATCTACAGTAGCATTATCTTTGATGGAGCTGAAATGATAGCAACACTGGGAAACTTTAGAGGAAAAAGGCTAGTGCAGACAAGGCCTTAAAGCACAATGCAAGACTCATCTATTTACACTAGCTTTTCCTTAGCATTGCTGACAATACACATAGGCTATTCTCCACTTCCCAGAAGACACTACAAATTGCTCAAGAGCAGGAGCAGAGAACGCAATCTGACCCAGGACCATTCTTGAAGCTAATAATATCTCCCTAGTGCACACATGTCAGAATTTGGTATCTAAATACTACAGGAATTGGTGCAATGTAAATCCATTGAAAGAGATGTCTGTGAAAACACGATTCCTCTTTTTTTCCCCAATGATTACAATTTCCTCTGCTAGCAGAGTCCAATGGATAGAGTAAGTGGTTTCATATGCAGGAATTATACAGTACTGTCCAAAGAGTTTATTAAAGGGCCCAGGGGTTCCCTTCACATATGACTTTCAGGTATATACTGTAAACTAACTCTCTCGGGGAACAGGTTGTTTTTCTTTGGGCATGGATCGAAGTATCTGAGTATGCCTGATAGCATTTCATAAGATCTGCAGTAGTTGTTCTGTGAATCCTGCACTTACCTACTTTCCTTCCTCAGTAAAATCTCTGTTTTTCAGCTGCTGGGGCTGGCAGTCACCATACTGACCGTTATCACCCGCTATGGGGCTCACTTCAGTATAATCAGTGATGTCTCCTATGAGGCTAACCCCTATAGAATCTTCCACAACGTAGGTAAGTGTTGCATTTTTTAGTCAAACTGAGATGTCCTGTGAGGGCCAATATCTTTGGAGCTATGTAAAATTAGGGTGCAATGAAAGGAAATTCAGAGACTTCACATGAAGTGGGATTCCAATTAGGTATGTAGTGTTGCCACTACAGAGGCAAGGTACCTCTTTTCTGTATGAGAAACACCTGCTTGCCCTTTGGTGGGGGAATGCTGTTCATTGTGCTTCAACACTGCTGAGTCCACTGTTGTCCCCCATGCTTCATCTACTACAGACAAAGCATGTAGGGTGATAAATATTCTTTAAGTAGGTCCAGAGGTATGGGTGGAGCTTCGGAAGAGCTCACAATGAAGTGAGAGGCTGGGTAGGACTACAGAAAGGAGCACATGATAAAACACAATCTATGGGGCCCTTTAAAAGTTTGGACATTTATATTTGTGTGGGATAGAAGAGAGACATAGGTGAACAGACAGTAAGCAAGGCAGGAGGAAAAAGATGGAGGGGGTCAGGCCCTGAATTCAGCAAGGTATGTACCTAACTTTCAGCACGTGGGTAGTTCCATTGAAGTGAATGGGGCTAGTAACGTGCTGAATGTTACATACACATTTAAGCACCTTACTGAATCAGGACCTTGGGGAATAAACAGGGCAAAAAAATACAGACAAAGAATTGGGGGAACAGAGAGGAGAATTAAGAGGACAGACTGGGAAGAGTTCAAGGGAAAAAGGTGTAGTGATATATGACTGTTCATTGACGCTTTGGTTAATTGGCCTACCTGTGGATAAACTGAAAAAAATACTAAGGGCTGCATTCTGATCTCATTACCACAGGGTGAATCCAAAGTACTGTACCTGTACTCATGTCAGTGGAGCTAGTCCAGTTTTACATCTCTTTTAATGAGAGCAGAATTTGGCTCATAAACCAACCGTGATTCAATTTCAGGTGGCAGCCAGCTGTGCCCTCACTCTCTCTATTTACATCCCATGAAGAGAGTAGGCATAAACTACTGCAGATGGTCTCACAGAATGGTGGTCAACAAAAATATGGAAGAGCTAAGTGTCTCCTTACCTGCAACCTTAGCTGAATTTACACTGGCACGATTGGAATAGTGTGATTATCATGTAAAAACAGTCCCAGTCACGCAGCCCCAGCCTGGAACCAGGTCTTCATTCCATTTACAGCATGTGGTGACTTCTTAAAGGAGGAAAGGAGAGGGAGACAAAGAGGAAAATCAGAGAAGAGACTACAACAGAAAAGTGGAGGAAAGGAGGCAGAATATAGAAATGATACGTGTGAGAGAGAGAGAAATGCAACCTCCTCCCAAAAAAAACCAAAACCCCTGTCTTCCTGGAACAGCAACTATTGTCTATCACAAGCAGGAGTTGCTGCCTGTGACTAGCTTTATGTCAGATATTGATAGGTGAAAGGGTCATAGGGAAGGATCAATGCACCTAAGCTAGCAAAAAGAAAAACTTAAACAAATTAAGTGGGAAAAAGATAGTAAGAAAGACTGGAATGGGGAGGTAAGGACACCCTGGACATTAAAGTGCTCTGGATTGCCTCTGTTTTTTGTTCTGGGGATACATATCAGGATTTTCTTATTCAACAATATTTGAGGTTCATTTTTTTTTTAAGTTTGATTTTCGGTTCCCTCCATTTTATTATGGCTACTGGGCTGACGCCTATCTTTATCACTCTCCCAGGGTTTTAACTTTTCGGCTTAAGCAAGTCAAACCCTCCTGTGTATTCTTGCTTCCAGGCTCCAGTTAAATATTAGAATTGGTGGGTCTAAAGCCCCTTCACTTCCAGACTTAGGCCTGGGCTACACTGTGGGGGGCAGAGGGAGGAATCAATCTAAGTTATGCAACTTCAGCTACATGAATAACGTAGCCGAAGTTGACGTACTTAGATCTACTCACCGTGGTGTTTTCACCGCAGTGAGTCATCTGCTGACACTCTCTCATCGACTCTGCCTGCACCTCTTGCGGCAGTGGAATACAGGAGTCGATGGGAGAGAGCTTGGGGGGTTGATTTATCACGTCTAGACTAGACTAGACACAATAAATCAACTCCTGCTGGATCAATCGCTGCCAGCTGATCCATTGGGCAGTATAGACACACCTTTAGAGTACTAGTGTGGTGCGTTATTAGACGTGAGCTCTGGGTTGAAGAGCTTTCAGCATCAGTGCTTACCCCATTGGGTATCAGCTAGAACTCTGCTCTGGCCAGGAAATAGAGGGCGACTGTTGTGCAAGATTAGCAATACATAAGCTCCTGATAGTGGGTACTGGAATTCATGCTCCTGTTCAGTACCCTGTGATTAAGCAGGATTTTTATCTGAACACAGAGACAATTGCAAAGGGAACTTGTGATCTTCTGGCGAAAATAGCAAGGTGGCCTGGCATGTTTCCAGGGCAAGTGGTTCTGCTGGAACTATGGGAGCAAAGGGTCGGGGGGACACTGCACAAAGGTTTATAAACGTAGTGTGGTGAGACAAGTAAGCCATATAAAGATGAATACTGGATAAGTTTAAAGTCTGTTGCATTCTTCTGCAACCCAATCCCTTTGTATCTTGTCCATTTTTAGAGCCTGATCTAGCAATGCATTTAAGCATGTGCTTAGCTTCACACACAAAAATAGTCACATTGAAGTCAATGGAATGACTCGTGCATAAAATTAAGCATATAGGCAAGTGTTTGTGGGACCAGGACCTTAGATAGTAAGGTCTTTGGGGCAGAGACTGTCTGTACTGTACCCTGCAGAGCAAGGGTCGTCCATGATCTATATTAGAGCCACATCCAATATGAGCATGCAGACTCCTTCATATTTTAACTCTGATTATTCTTCACTGCACACACAGGGCTTATCTATATGAACACTTAGTTCATGGCAAACTGGGGTATAAATCTACCCCATACTAATCTGCTGCACACTAAGTGTCTATGTTGACCCTGTTGCTGTGCAATAAAAGTTTCCTAGTGCACTATGATCTATCCCATATCAAAGCTTTTAGTGCACAGCATAAGAATGGCCATACTGAGTCAGAACAAAGATCTATCTAGCCCAGTATCCTGTCTTCTGACAGTGGCCAATGCCAGGCTAGTGCTAGGTAGATTTACACACCAGCTTGCCACAAACTAAGTGTTCATACAGTCAAGCCCAGAGAGAGGGCATTTTCCTGGTTTTTCTTGTCATTTTAGTACTATAAACTTTTAATAAAGAGATTAACTCAATTTACCAAGATTACTTCCATTACCCAAGATGGTCAGGGATGCAACTCCATGCTCTGGGTGTCCCTAGCCTCTGATTTCCAGAAGCTGGGAGTGGGCAACAGGGGATGGATCACTCGGTTGTCTGTTCTGTTCATTCCCTCTGAAGTACCTGGAATTGGTCACTGCTGGAAGACAGAATACTGGGCTAGATGGACCATTGGTCTGACCCAATATGGCTGTTCTTCTGTACACCCTTTAACACAGTCCTTTCTTTTCAGGGTCAGCAGAGCAGAATGTCTTCAGTTTCTACATCTTAAATCTCTGTCCTGACACAAAATTATGCCATCCCCCTTAAGTTTTCAGCAGGTTTGGGGACAGGGTGGGGAATGTTATTGTGCTTTTGCTATGAGAGGGGACTGGCACTACCTGCCAAGATTTTTAGCTCTGTGATGTTCTCAGACTTCCCAGCCTAATGGCTTGAGGAGCAAAAATCCAGAAGTTCCTCATGAAAGGCAAACTCTTCTGGGAGCTTTAGTTTATAGAGCTTGCTTATCAAAGGGGGCCCAATCCGGCTTAAGGGGAAAGAAAGGCAGCTAGGGCTTTATGTCTTTTTAAAACTCCAATGTGTCCCTTTCCTGCAGCATTCTACAGTGGGATATGTCTGAGCATGATACTGGTCCTCGCAGCCTTACTGAGTACTGTTGCCACAGTGAGAGAATCAGTGTGCCTCATGGCAATGGTAAGTGTTTGGTTAGAGGGGCATGGGTGGGCAGGGAACAGCTTTTCCAAATTGGGTGATAACACCATGATGTGGAGATACAGGGAAGAGACTTTGTCTGTATCCAGCGTGCTCCCCACAGTTGGCTTATTGACAGTGAAATGTGGTATTTGTAGTGTTGATTAGTTGTTTTGCCTTGTGCCCCAGAACACACATCATGCACACAGTGGGGTAGGGGTTGCCTGCTGCTTTTCAAGGCATGGCTGTGCCTAACCTCTCAAAGTAATTCCAGGTGACGATTTTATCCATATGTGACCTGATTTTTCAAGGTGTTTTTTATATATGCCTCTGATTGGGGTCAAGGGGAGGTGCTTATCTGCCAAGATGATGACAATTATTTTTGGTTTACTTTTGTAATGCCAATATTCTTCTGTAGGGTGTCCTTAATGAAGCATTTTTTTGTTTTTTCTATACTTGGATCTGATTTTGAAGTCCTGTGTTCTGCCCTGTGATAGCAATCTTAACTCCAATTTAATGAAGTGTTTTGTAAATGTATTTATTCATGATAATTGTGAGCTTAGAATATTTGGTGGCACCAGCCCAATTTTTGACTGAGTTACCAGTTTTAGCATGCTGTAGAGGCTAGCTTTCTACCTAACCCATACTTTTAAGGAAAACTAATTGGAGTTCATCAGGTGGTATATGCATGAAATGGATGTTTTCTCCTCAAAATGTGTCAACCACATAGTCATATCATTTGGGGCATTCCTGCCAACCTCCTTTAGTAAAACAACCCCCATCAGGCGACACATTTGAGCCATCTGTTTTGCTTCGTTTGGGATTCCCAGTGTATCCACTGTCTGCCTTTCATCTTTCAGGCACTAAGCTCTTCAAGGCATTCATCTTGTGTCTTGTAAAGCACCAAGCATATTAACAAATAACACTTCTGCACAAGGAGAAGGCGGGGAGACCAGAAGGCAGTTTTTGCGCTGGTGATGGAGGCTGTGTGCATTTCAGCAGCAGATTCTTTGACCCTCCCTTGTTGTTTGTTTTAAGCCTCACACATGGAGTTGCCTTGGCATCAGACAGTCCTGCAGTGCTGGAAGCAAGAGTGGGGTGTGTGCATCTAGGGCAGGGGAGAGGATAGCGGTGGAATAAGTGCCTAGTAGAGTACAGGGGCAGGGGGATGTGCTTTTCCTGATGTTGTAGTAATATAGCCTGTGAACTCAAGGGAAGCCTGAATGTGAACTGCAAAGGCTGGGAGTCACCAGTAAACTGGAGTCATTGTGTGTGTGCGTGTGTGTGTCTGCTTCTATAAACCCTGCAGTGTGGGTGGAGTCCTTTGCACTACCCGTTCTCTCCCTGGAAGACAGAACAGCTCAGGGTCAGGGTGCCTCTTTTTACCTAGATCCATTGTGAGTGTGTCTGGGGCAGAAGAGGGGGGAGAGGTAAGGTCTAAGCTTCCTGTTGACCCAAACAAGAAACCAGAAATGCGTCATTCTAAGGAAGAAAAACTCCAGCAGTCCTACAGGTTTCCTTCAAACTGAACAAACTATGTACTAATCCTCTCTTCCCTGCTGCACCACTAGAGGGCGTCAAGTTTTTAAAATAAGAGAGAAGTTGCCTGCAGTCTTGATATGAGCTGCAGTATTTTCATACACATTCTCACCACCATTTTGTCTGTCTTTCTCTCTAGTTGTCCCCCATAGTTCTAGTAGGAAGAACATTATCAGACAGGTCAGGTCAGATTGTATTGCCGCCCTTCTCACCAGCGTCTTACGCAGCCACTGCTCTGCAAACCAGTTTACTGCTGTTCATTCTGTGGTGAACTTAAATTTGTCCTGTGTTTTAATTGTCAAAGTCTGACAAATTGTCACACATGCTGAATGACAGAAGGGAGGGGAATATCATGTTCAATCAACTTCTTCAGATTTCATACATGAGTTACGTCATTTGTTATTTTTATGATGTTTGTACCCAGACAAGGGTTAGGACCCTAATGTACAATCTAATAACACAGTCTCTGCACCAGAAAGCACACAATCTAGGATTTAGACTGTAAGCCGCAACCAACAGAAGCAAGCCCAGTAGGGAAGATGAGGGAACAGTTGCGACAGGTATGAGTGCATGAATTAGAAATCACAATAGTTTTTTTAGACAAAGAGGGTTACCAGCCTAGCCAATGCCAAACTCTCAGAAGATGAGCTGTGAGTCCTGCTAAATCTGCAAGAGCTTGGAAGCTCATTAGTAGCAGCTAAGCCTTGAGGTCCTCTTGCTGAAGAAAGCCTCGATGACAGTAGCTAGCAGAAGAGTTTTCAGAAAAAGGTGCAAGAAATCCCTTAATAGTCAACTGTGGAATTGTCTGTCCTAAGAGGAAATCCCTTGCTAATCCCCACAAATTTTAGCTAGCTAACACGCTCCAGGGTTAGTGTCCCTTATACATTTTTATTCTATGTGTATAATGTAGCAGGGGATGTTGTTGTTGTTCATATAAATGTCCTATTCTGGTTTGAATGTTGTTCAACTGTTGGCCTTTACATCTTGTGGCAGTTGAGTCCCACAGGTTAATTTTCTGTGTGTTTATTCATGCAAGTGCTTTTTGGTAACTAATCCTCACAATATCTCTATTGATCCCAAATGTACCAGTAGACAATGAAAGCAAATAGATTACATGATTTACCTGTGTCAGTAGAGGGAAGAGGAGTTGTAAGGACTAGGATTAGAATTCAGGAGACTCTGTTCCCAGAGCTGATCTCAGAGTGCTGTAGTATGTGCCTATGTTGCAATGTGTTTCACAGAAAAAGTCCAAAGTCCCTTTTCTGTAGCTTTTTTGTTTATTGATGTGCTGGCCTTTTCTTCTTCATTAATCATTGATGTAAAAAAGTCTCTCTGTACAAAATTGAGCTTGTTAAGAGGATTTAATTATGTAATCAAACAGATAGAGGGAGAAGGTATAGTATTGGTGTTCTTATATCTGTGAAAGTCAAAGAAAAGTGATAGGGACCTTTCTATACATGTCCATTGTAGATAAACTGCTTTGATAGACTACCAACATGTGGTCCATTGGATAGCGTGCTGGACTGAGAGCCCAGAGTTCTGTTCCTATCTCTGATACAATTTCCCTCATCTGAGCAAGTCACTTTACCTACCTATGCTTCAGTTCCCATCCTGCGCTTTGGCTGTCATTTCTATTTAAATTGTAAAACCTCTACAGAATGGGTGGGTACAGTGCTTAGCATGATAGGGGTCCCAGTATTGGTGGTGGGGCCTCTTGGGGTACATCTACACTGCCATAAAACACCTGTGACTGACCTGTGTCAGCTGACTCAGGCTTGCAGGGGATGGGCTTTGGGGCTACAAAACTGCAGTGTAGATGTTTAGGCTCTGGGACCCTGAGCGAGGGGAGGGCTCCAGAGTCTGGGCTCCAGCTCTAGCCTGAACATCTACACTGTAGTTTTATAGCCCCACAGCCCTAGCCTGAATTCAGCCAACATGGGCCAGTTGCAGGTGTTTTACTGCAGTGTAGACACACAGTTGAGGTATAATACAAGTAGTGATACAGGGTTTGCAGTAGTGTGGCTTACCCTGGTTTGAAACCAAGGTAAGTCACATTGAAGGGAAGCCTCATTTTATATGGATACAGCACATCTATACCAGGGGTTTCCCTGTTGTATTTACACTACAAATATTCCCAGTGTAGACAGGCCCTAGTATGATACCCACTGACATTTACAAATAGTGTGAGTGAACCTTACAGCACAGGGTGGTGGTCAGATCTTCAACTAGGAGTTGCATATGTAATTAGGTTAATATCCAGAGACTGCTGTGATACCAGGGAACTGGAAATGGTGGTCTGAGGTATTGTGTTAGTGTCCAAAAAATCATCTTCGACTGAGGGGCAGGTGAGAGTTTTATGATCTGTCTCATCAGCTGTGAGAGATGAGAACTGATACGATATCCTTGGCAAAGCTTGAATCATTGCTTTCCAATGGCACACTGCATATCACTGAATCTAAATGTCCTATCATTCTGTTAGTGTTTGAAGCCATGTCAAAACTGAAATGGAGGAGGAAAGGAAATAGCAGTCTCTCTCGAATGGCTAGTATAAAGTAAAAATCTCTGACTCTAGCAGTTCTTGGGATACTGGATATTGAAGTTTTGTCAGAAGTGCAGAGGAAGGGAGAGAAAAATAGAGAAAGAAAGTAATATGTAATCAGAACAGTGCATCTTGAAAATCCAATAACTGAACGTTCTAGGGCTAGAAACACTGCTAGACCAGAACAGAATGTTTTCAGGACCAGTAAACTATTCCAAAGACTAGTTCTAGCCCAGTGATCAAGAAGAAAAATCCTCAGTCCTTGTCTGATCCAGCTCAGCTTTTCTGTGTAGTTCAGAGTGACGTACCACTATGGCAGGCATTTAGCATAAGCTGTTTGCTTTACTGGTCCCAGATGTATAATTGTAGGCAAGTGTGTTAGGGATTCATAAAAGTACAGCAGTGCACTTCGATGCCTTGCTTTAGCAGTCATCTTCTTCCTAGACTGAGCCTGTACTTGCATCAATTATGCACTAATCTACCTGGACTGATTTAAAGCTGCAGTGCTCCCCTGAAGAAACTGACACAGGTGGAGCCAGCACTACACAGAATGCTTGCTGCATTCAGTCAGAGAGCACTAAACTGATTTCTCATGCAGACAGACTCATCGGCTTCTTAGTAGATATGGAGAAAGACAAAAACCAGAATACTGCTTCCTGTCAATGGAAAACTGGGGAAGTAATTTTTTTTGTTTGTACAGATTAAAAAAGTGATGAAATAAAAGTCCAGTAATGTAACTGTATTGTAAATATATTGACTGTGGTCAGGGCCAGCTCTAGGTTTTTTGCTGCCTCAAGCAAAAAGAAATTTTGGCTACCCTCCATCAGTGTCCGCCCCACCCACATCCCCTGCTGCCCCAGTGCTGGTCTCCCCACCCCACCCCACCCGCACCCCCTACCATCCCAGCACTGGGCTCCCTGCTGTCAGTACTGACTCCACCCACTCCCCCCTCACCTCCACCTGGTCCGGTGCTGGCAGGGTCGGGGTAAGTAGCAAGGCTTCCAGGCCGTGCGTCAGCCCAGGGTCCTTCCAGCCAGGGCTCCCACCTCCAGGACCAGCCGAGACCTGGGAGGGCAGAGCCGGGGGACCACCCTGGCAGGAGTCTGAGGAGCTGGGGCAGGGTAGCCCCAGAGGGAGTGGAGCGTTGGAGAGCGGGATTTGGGCCCCACATGGCAGCACCCTGCCCTCTATGACCCCGCTGCTGCTGCTTCTGGCCACCCTGTCGCAGTCCCTGGGCGCCTTGGGCTGCTTCGCCCAGGCCCGGCTGTGGTGCTGGGGTGCAGTCGCCCTGCAGCACCTGCAGGAGGTGCCGTGTGTCCTGCAGGGCGGCCCCAGCCTGAGTGTCCCCTGCTCGGACCCTGCCCAGCCCAGCCACAAGGTGTGGGCGCTGCTCCCCCGTGGCGCAAACCGCAGCAGCTCCAGGGCACCCCTGCGCACAACGTGCTGCTGTTGCCATGGCCGGCTCTAGGCTTTTGCTGCCTGAAACAAAACAAAACAAAAGATGGCCGGAATGCTGCCCCTGAAAATGTGCCGCCCCAAGCACGTGCTTGGTTTGCTGGTGCCTAGAGCCAGCCCTGACTGTGGTCAAAGAGTGTTCAAGCACAGCTCAGGAGGAAGAGTGCAAGGATAGTTTGAAGTCAGCCTAACCACTCCCCTGATCCTGGACCACTGTGTTGTGCCCAGTCATCTGACATAAGAGCAGCCTTCATGTCTAATTTACTTTAGCTTTCCATGTCTCCAAGGGGCTGTTATAGCACTTGGGGATTGCTAGAGCATAGGGCAGCCTCTATCCTGGCTACAGGAGTGGGTTGCAGGAGCTGTTGAACAGTCTCTGCCACCAGAGGATTCTTCTTAATCCAAAGTGACCCTCCCATGGCTGGTTCTGCCAGTTCTGCTGGTGTTTTGCATTAGCTGAGTGGTGCAAAGCAGCCCACCACAGCTGAGGATAGGGCCATTACTTGTATGCAGCATAAGATCTGAGTTTGACTCCACTGAATAAGAAGGGAAGCTGAAGTTTAGCAAGGTTTTTATTTGAAGGGCGAACGTGAGAAAGGTAGATAAAAAGATAGGCCAGTCAGGGGATGGGAAGACATTTCTATGGATCCTGCCAAGTCTACAGAAGACAAATTGTTCCTTGCAGCAAGAATGAAAACAAGGTAATTCGTAAAGGAGTAATTGATTATTAGCTCAGTGACAGCATTTGATGGGGCTGAATGTGCTACATCTCATAAAAGAAAATGTACTGCATCATTCTGCAACACGCTCATAGCAGTCTTAGAATCAGGGGGGTGTTAAGAAGAGGCAACCTTGGCTGTTTGTATTTAAATATAACTACTTGTTTTTAAGAATATCTTCTAATATAATGATAGACCTTCTGGCTAGGAAATGAACAAGCAGCCTGTAATTCATTTATGAGTACTTCTAGGAGTCATATAATTATATATAATAGAATGGATGGAGGGAAATCTCCCAACAGGGTGCAAATTTCAGTACTGGCAACAAAATACATAAAATAAATACTGGTAGAGCAGACACTGAGAGGCAAAGGAGTGGGCAGACATGGTGGAAGATGTGGAGAAGGGTCTTAAACTAGATAATAATCTGATACATTTGAGAGACTTTTATGAGGAGTAGAATTGGTTGTGGGGGTAGGGGGGAGTAGAAAATGATTTTGTGCCACATTTTGAAATTCTATTTGGCAGCATTCAAAATTAACCAGTTTTGGTGGGGGAGGGGACGTTATGAATTTTTTTCAGTATCTTTATTGAAATTTTTGATGAAACCTTTTTCATAATCATGGTTTTTTTTCATTTTCTGAGAACAATATTTTCATATTGGCATTGAGTAAAAATTTGAGTTAAAATACCTTGGAAAATGTCATCAAAAACAGGTAACTTCAATAATGCTGATAATCTTTCATGAGAAGTGTTGGTGTTTTTTGTTTGTTTGTTTTTTAAACATCCTTTTGTCATTGTGAGGAAAAGACTGAAAAATTTGACTAGTGAGTAGTAATCGGAACAGGTCTTGGAACAGCATGGTACGCTTCACTTCTCTAGATTTCATTCCTAACTCCAGTTCTCTTCTGCTTTCAAGGGTTAAAATTTCACCCCTATACGGTTAGTTTTATTGCTATGATCCAATTGTGGGGAGAGTAAAAGCAGCAGAGAGTCCTGTGTGGAGTTGTGGAGAATTGTCCCTTCAGAAAGGAAAGCATAGAGGGGCAGTGTTGTCTTTGGCTCTGTCTTGGAACCCATGACATCACTCCTCCTGGGCTCTACCCAGAGATTCTGCACACTGTTGCAGTTCGTTGCAGCAGCTGTCAAACAGCAAAACAGTTCAGTCACTGCTGCGATTCCCAGCTGTGTTTCCACTAGCAAAGGGACACATGTGGGTCACGCTTCTGGCACAGGTTCTCCTAGCTCCTGTGTTAAAGCCTACAA
Organism: Chelonoidis abingdonii; assembly: GCF_003597395.2. Taxonomy (NCBI): domain Eukaryota; kingdom Metazoa; phylum Chordata; order Testudines; family Testudinidae; genus Chelonoidis; species Chelonoidis abingdonii. The sequence continues at coordinate 43,053,478 of NC_133772.1, forward strand.
AGAAATCAAGAACTAGTGATGGCTAGTCCATAGGAAAGTTTAACTGCTATACTCAGCCTCCTTCCCCAAGCTATGACGTTGTATAGGTCTTTGTATTGACACATGGCAGCATTTCTGTCTACTTGCCTTATAGTTTTAGGCTTTGGAAGTGTTGCATGTTATAATATTTCAGCTGCTTATTGGACACTGTGTGACCTCACAATTCATGGTGTCCGATAGTTGCCCTGGAAAGCCTGAAATATTGTCAGTAACAGTGTGCATTTTCAGCCTTTTCTCATAGACTCATAAACTCTAAGGTCAGAAGGGACCATCGTGATCATCTCTAGTCTGACCTCCTGCACTTTGCAGGCCACAAAAATCTCATCCACCCACTCTTGTAATAGACCCATAACCCCTGGCTGAGTTACTGACGTCCTCAAATCATGGTTTAAAGCAAGGGTGGGCAAACTACAGCCCAGGGGCCACATCCGGCCCTACAGACATTTTAATCTGGCCCTTGAGCTTCCATCAGGGAGTGGGGTCTGGGGCTTGGCCCGCTCTGGCGCTCCAGCCTGGGAGCGGGGTTGGGGTTTGTCCCACTCTGCGTGGCTCCCGGAAGCAGCAGCATGTCCCCCTTCCAGCTCCTATGCGTAGGGGCAGCCAGAGGGCTCTGCATGCTTCCCCCCTCCCAAATGCTGCCCCTGCAGCTCCCATTGGCCAGAAACCACAGCCAATGGGAGCTGCAGGGGCAGGACTTGCAAATGGGGCAGAGTACAGAGCCACCTCACCATATCTCCGCGTAGGAGCCAGAGGGGGGACATGTTGCTGCTTCTGGGAGCTGCTTGAGGTAAGCGCCACCCAGAGCCTGCACCCCTGACCTCCTCCCATGCCCCACCTCCCTGCCCCAGCCCTGATCCCCTTCCTGCCCTCTGAACACCTCGGTCCCAGCCTGGAGTACCCTCCTGCATCCTGAAGTCCTCATTTCTGGGCCCACCCCAGAGCCTGCACTCCCAGCTGGAGCCCTTACCCCTCAATTTTGTGAGCATTCATGGTCCACCATACAATTTCCATACTTTTATAACATGTCAATTAAAACATCCATTTAATGAAGCCATAGAAAAATTTCCAAAAAAGAGTAGAAAAATTTAAAATGTTGACAATTTTTCACAAAATGTTAGTTTTCAATAAAATTCTGGATTCAGCTTCAGGATCCATTGGCCTTTAAATATTTTATTGTCATGTTTATTTTTGGTAAGCAGAATCTACTGGTCTCATTCTCATGACAGGCATCCCACATTTCACTCAATCTCCAGATAAAGTGTTTGATTTGTTTTGTTTTCTTGCACTAAAGAAATGGCTTTTCTAACAGCCAGCCCTGTAAACTTCATCAAGAATAGGAAAGTCAGCCTTTCATTCTTCTTCATCATTATCACTAGCCATACTATTCAGGGTCAGTTTCTGACCTTGATTACACCTGTGCAGTCCTACACCTGCACAACCCCCACTGGAGTAAAAATCAGCTTGGTTTTGCAGTTGGAACTTAGTTAACAACTCTGAAACACAAACAAGAATAGAATCCAGCTCACTCTTTCATAGCTGTTGGCTCTGCGGTGTTATTGAGGAAAAACATTGGTAATATTTTTCTCTCTCTACTGAGCGGACAGGCTCTGAACACACACAGGGAGTTTGGATCTCTTGAGTAGGAAGGTGCAGTTTTTCACATAGTCTTACTTCAGAATAGAACCACATTTTAAATCTAATTTCTTAATTTCACATTTTTCTTGGGAGAACCTGAAGCAATAGGTTAGCAACTCTATAGTACACAACATGCTGTTCTGCTGAACATCTTTAAAGGCCACTGTGTAGTTATGGTCCCTGCCAGGGAATTTTAAAACTATTGTGAAGCTGGCTTCCCTTAAGTGATTGAGATTTTGAAGGTTGTTTAAAAGAAGTTAACTTTTAACTGTGACTTGAATTAAACCTGCTAAAGCCAATATAATTAACTTATTCTCTTACTGTGTTTTCACATAAATATTTTCAGCCCGTAAAAGGAAATGCTGCAAGTAAGTGCTTTCTCTTTATCCTCAGGGATTCTTCTGTTTTGCCATTGTTTTCTGTGCACTGATACAGGCTGCATTCTGGAGATACACCAACAACAGTGAGGTAAGTGTTTTTCTTACTAAGAAATACCAAGAACCAGTCACCAGATGGTGATCCTATAGCGGTGACTGCTACCAAAAAAGAAACACCTGGGGGGGGGGGGGAAGAGATTTTGTTTCAAATAATTTCTTAAAAAAACATAGAAGAACATAAACATTTTGCCAGAATGTTTGCTCCTTTCAATAGCCATCTTTTGTGTCTCAGACTTTTCAGTTTCAGCCAGTTCTACTTTCTATTAATGTCAATTGGGAGCTTTGCAAAAAGATTGAGGATAAGTTCTGGCCACTCTGAATTTTCCTTTATCAGCAATGATAGTCAGGAGATAAACAAACACATTAGCTAGATGTTTTAAAACTGTCAGCAATGAAATAGAGAAACCATCAGCTTGAATATCATTCTTGGGTCGCTATCACATTGAAATGAATGAATTGGGGATCAGTTCACAGCTCTTGCGTCATTTCAGATTGTCTGTAAACTCAGGAAGATATTGCACTGGGTCTCATTTGGAAGACCATTTTTACAAGAACAGTTGTTCTCAGACTGACCATGAACCCACAGTGGTCTGTGCAGGCCTTTGTGGTAGTATGCGGAATGGACCATTCTGAGAATCAAGTAGTGGAGTTGTCAGGAGGGGAATGAGGTGATCTTTCCCTTGCAAAGTGATCTTCTGAATGAAGAAACTGGCGAGTCAGAGTTTCATGTTTAGTTCCCCATCTTACCTTTCATCATCTTGCAGGGGAGTACTGTCTCCATGACATGTTCACTCTGTCTCTGTGGAAACCTGTCTGTGGAGTGGCAGGGGTGATGTGAGGTGGCTAGTCTCCCCAAAATATTCCTGCTTGTAAATTTGAGGTGCATAGTGGTGGAAGTTACTACAGACAATTTCCTTCACCACAGTGTGGAATACCCCCACACAAGGGCTTTCAGGGCAGCTGCGTATCACAGGCTGTTCCTGGGAGCTATGATAACCAAAGGGTAGCTGGGGTAGGAGAGTTGAACAATTCAATAATGTCGCAATTTAAAGAAATATGGGATTTTTCTTCGTTTTCTAATCTGATGGTATCCTGTTGATGGCTAAGCCCTCCCCCTACTCTCTTTTAGGGGGGAATTATTTTTAATTTATTAGCTTGAATTTCTTTTTTTTCCTCTTCAACATTATGGGTGGTAGTGTTACGAACATACAAATCTCACATCTCTTACAAAACTGTAAGAACACACTGAGCTTTTAGACTGGCTTTTTATTATGAGTTACATTTGAACATTGAAGATGACATGAAGTTTTAAATTTTGTTCAGTACTGTTGCCTGATCTTTAGATTATGTATTATTGATTACTTAGGAATCCCCAGTTATCACTCTCAGGGTAGAAAGGTACTTGTTCCAAGATCAGGCCCAGTATTATTCAAATTATTATATAGCTGGGAACCCCAATGTGCACAGTTGCAACATTGACACTATAAGAACTCTTAGATTTACAAATATAGTTCAATACATTTAGCACAGTCACAAACACCTCAACTTAATAAGATAGAGGATCCTCCAGAATGTATATCTGCACATCCATATACTCACACCATCCCTTGTAGAACGACCTCAAATGTTAGCCATCGTCTTCCTCATGACCATCGTCTTCCCCATTATCACCAGTGGCCATCATTTTGGCACCTCCCAAGGACTACATCTCTCTCTCCTACCAACCCCTAGGCTGGATGCCACTTTTATATTATGTTACGCTGGCGCCACTATGTTTGAAGCATATTCAGTAGGGGATTTTTCCCTTTTCCTTATTTGTATTTCCTCACTTTACTAATGTTGGAGTGCCTTTTCCTGTAGGTTAGTATATCAGTGATCTCAACGTATTATCATAGGTGTCAGTTCGTTACCATGGCCTTTTGTGGTTAGGTATCACATTTGTTATTTCTGTCCTCTCTGGTTGTTTCGGTTCTTTCCAAGTTGTGGTGTACCTGTTAAGCTTAAGAGTGTGAACTTAGGAAAGCCCCTGCGCCAACCTACTTTAACACATCCTCTTTGTTAAAGGTTGCAACCATACGTGGATCTTTTATGTTTTAACTCACCACTATCTGACTAGGTGACAGACATGTGCGTGCTAACTTTGCCTTAGCTCAATATACAGGCTGTTGCCTGCAGGTCCCTTGTGTTGTTGTGAAAATATACCCTAATATAAACCTATTATAATAAAACAAATAATCAAACCCATAAGAAACTTAAAAGAAAAGATATATAAGCAGGCAGGCTAGCCTTAGATGTATCTCATGTACCTGTTTTTCTACATCAGCTCATTGCCAGGACACTTCTGTGGTTGAATTATGTACCTGTGGTTAGAACTTTCCCTTAAATTCTATTTCAGCTCCCCATATACTTGGGTTTTCTGTTGAGCCGTTTATCTATGCAAAGTTAATCTGTTCAAAGTTCGTAGCTGTCAAGCCTTATGCTAACTTGCTGTCAGGGCCGGCTCCAGGCACCAGCCAAGCAAGCTCATGCTTGGGGTGGCAGATTCTACAAGGCGGCATTCCGTCCAAACCTAGGGTGGCACGTCCACTTCTTTTGTTTGCTGCTCTGGCCGCCCTGTAGGGGGCGCAGGAGGGGAGCGCCCTGCAGCAAACTCAGCAGGGCAGCCTGTGTCCTTCCCTCCCCACCAACTGGAGTGGCGCGGAGCCCTCCCGGCAGGCAGTGCAGCGGTCAGGGCCATGGGGTGAGCACCCCGCTGAGGCCCTGGCCACCCAACTTCTCTCTCCCCCACCGCTCCCTCCCCCACCGTTAGACCGGGTGTGCACTCTGCAGCACAGGGAGTCCCCCTGCTCCTTGGGTCTGGCTGCCCTATAGGGTTCTTTGGTTTTGTTTTTTCCCCTGCTTTGCCGGCCACGCCATTGTTTTCCGCTCCCTCCCCAGCTTTGCCACTCCAACTGCACCATTTTTGTTTTGTTCCCCACCACCACCCTTTGCTGCTCCAGCCGCGCCTTTTTTTTTCCCCTGCTTTGCCACTCCGGCAGCCCCCCCACACCCCCCTTTTTTGCTTTGGGTGGCAAAAAAGCCAGAGCCAGCCATGCTTGCTGTAACCAATATCTTACAGGATATAGGCCTGTAGGTTTCTTGCATTACTGCTGAATATAATGCAAAGCAGTGAATATTGTAAAGGCAAACTATCCCACTGGGCTACAATACTTAGCTATTCAAATAGGCGTTCTGTAAATCTATATAAACTTCACTCAGTTGTTCAAGGTCAGTATCTTGCTCTCCATCTGCTTAGTCCTGGTGATCCTGAAGTGCCCTAGACTGCAGTAGCACCTGGTCAGTGAGTTGAATGTGGGTGATATTAAACATTACGTTTTGTGGATTATGATCTGGTTGATCCTAATAGTTCTTCCTTCTAGGGGAATAATCATGGTGGGTGATTTTAAAACTAGCTTGCCAGGAGAGCAACACACGATGAATGACCATGAGACTTTCCTGTAATGACGGAGCACAATTCACTCTTAAAGCAACAGAACACTTTTTGGTAGATTATAAAGCCATGAGGAACTATTGTGATATTCATCTAGCCTTACCTCCTGTAAACTGCACCATAGGATTTCACTGTAGTATATCTTTTTTGATTTTTTTCCCCAAATCTTGATTTTAAAATGCCTAGAGATGGAGGATTCACCATTACCCTTGGTAAATTGTTCGTATGGTCCCTCACTGTTTAAAATTTACACATTATTTCCATTCCTTATTTGTCTAACTTCAATTTGCAGTCATTGAATCATCTTATACCTTCATCTGCTAGACTGAGGAGTCTTCTATCAAATGTTACTCCCCAAGTAGATATTTACAGACTGTGACCAAATAACCCCTTAACCTTCTCTTTGTTAAGCTAAACAGATTGAGCTACTCGAGTGTATGCTTTCTTAATCCTTTAATGGTTCTCGTGACTCTTCTCTGAACTTTCTCTAATTTATCAACATCCTTCTTGAACTGTGGATACCAGAACTGGACACAGTATTCCAGCAGGGATCACTTCAGTGCCAGTTACAGAGGTAATGTAACTCCCTCCTCTTACTTGATGTTCCCTTGTTCATATATCTAAGGATTTCATTAGCCCTTTTGGTCCTAATGTTGCACTGGGAGCTCACAGTCAGTTAACTATCCACCGTTGCTCCTAAGTCCTTTTCAAAGCCCCCCATCCTGTATGTACAGCCTATATGCTTTGTTCCCAGATGCATGAATTTACATTTGGCCATATTCAAGTAGATATCATTTGCTTGAGCCTAGCTTGCCAAACAATCCAGATAGCTTAATTACTACGGTTTTAAAATGTCAGTAACTCTAACTATTTGGAACCAGCTTTTATTTCCTTAGTGATTAAAGCCAGCCAATAGCCTCTTTACCATGAAATGCAGAGGCTTCATTAAGAGTTTCTGCTACCTGGAACATGAGCTCGGAAGAAGTCAAATGGAATAAGACACCAATTAATAATTTCCCAGAACCTGGGTACATAGAGTAATCATTTAAAGCCTTTAAGTTATTTCCATGCTAGAGATGAATGATTAGAGTAGTCCTGTGAACAATCTTTTAGAGAACTCGTAGGTATTGGAAGAAATTGTTACCCTTCTGATGTGACGCACAGAACAATTTCTTTAAATTCTGTCATATGACTGCATGGTGGTTCTCTTCAAACCTCAAAATAGGACTGAAAAACTACCCTTTTTGGCAGGAGTAGACTAGAGGGAAACAAAGAGCCACACTAGGTTAATGCAGGTTACAACTGGCCTGCGAAATGTGTTCTGAGCATCCCGAGTCTGCAGTAGTTCAAATCCCTGTAAGGGCCAACCTGGATGAGTGATTAAAAGATTATCTATTAATATCACATAATCTCCACCCATTTGTCAGCCTGTATTTAAGAGAGGCCATTTCCTGAAACAGTGATTGTGTTGCCCATCAGTACTGAGTGCACTGAGAAGGTTATAAAACAGATATTTTGCACCGTCTTTGTGTATTTTCCATAGCTCTAGCTAAAGCTTTTAACATTGCCACACAGTGACTTTTCATAAGAAAATAGTTAGCATTAATCACTGCAGAAAGGAGGCCAGCATCACAACATCCCAGCTTGGATTCCTTTGCAAACTGTGCTTGTAATAAGAGATTTAAAAAAAAAAAAAAGTGTTATGAGACAAGAAATAGTTCAGAGTTGCATATAGTTGGCCCTGAGAAATTCCGCTACATAAATAGGCTACTTAATGACATTTTTTTTTATTTCAAACATAATGGGACAGGGAAATTTAGATTTACAAGAAAAATAGTATATTAAATTTAATAATATAGCTATTTGCCCAAAAAATACCCAAATTGTTTTGACAAGGGGAGTGTTGTGAGGTTGGGGTGGGGATTTTTCCTGCATATTTTCATGTCACTCTGTCATAGGATGACATTAAATAAATTAAGTCCATTTCCCCTGTGCTAGAACAGGAGCTTCCATTTGACCATTTAAGAGGTCCGGGCAGCACATGAGGGGGTGGGGGGCTGTAGAGGACTGGAGAAAATCTGAGGGGCAAAACTCAGTGTGAGAGAGAAAGAGACCTGCTGAATCAGAGTTGTCTGACTGGGAATCAGGGACATATGAGAGCTGCCAGGAACCAGAGGTCTGTGGAAGGTCCCAGCAGGAAGCCGAAGGAGCTTGTTGGCTGATTTTCCCCAAGCCAGAAAGCCAGGGGCTGTAGGACATGAGAGGGTCTGATGCTGCTTTTTCTGCCAGAGGGAGGTGCCTGCTGTCTCTAAGCTGGAGCCAAGGGCTGGAGAGGGCTGAAAGCAGGGGAGCAGCAGAGGGGCTTACCCACTGATATCTCCACACCAGAGAGCTGGACTCAGAGGAACAGTGAGACGGCCAGAGGGAGTGAGGGATTATCCCCTGGTAAAGATGATCTCCCAGCAGAGAGGCAGAAGGAGTTCCCACTGGGTAGAGTGGAATTGCACTCCAGCTGAATGGGCTGAGGTGGCTGCCCTGGCAGAGCAACCGAAGAAGAGGATAGATGAGGAGCCTAGGTATGGTAGAAGATACTGGAGTGCGGTATGGAAGAACTCCCAGCAGAGAAGGTGATGGAGGTGCACTCTGAGAAGGGGTTTAAGGACTGGATAGTCTATTTCTCACATCCAGTGTATGTTTGGAACTTCTGTCAGGAATTAAATGAACTATATTTTGGTGATACACTGACCTCAGGGAGGGGTATTATTCAGGCAAGACAGCCTGAAGTAGATTTACTGGGGATTTTGCAAGGGGAAAGTGAGGTAGGTGTGCATGTCATGCTGCAGTGTGGTGAAGGGGGCATGCCAGGCCAGACTGCTCTAACACACTTGTTATCTTTTTTCGCCCCAAGCCGTGCTTTCAATAGGAATCGCTGGGCTTCTGCTCTGATGTCTGCTCAGTGAGGATTTTGAACCAAAAATATTTTCATGGGATGAAATAGCCTATTAAATATTTTTTGGAATCTTCAGTATTTCTGATCAAATTGGAAAATGAAGAATGTATTCCACTGTCTCTCTCCTTCCACCGTCTCTTTTTCATTTTTATTCTGACCCATTTTCAGTGAGAAGGAATAAAAGTTGCAGGGGGCTGAAATGAAACCAAAAAAATCTCAAATGTGGAAAACATGCAGACTGAAAACTACTTCAAAATTTCTGAAATTTCCCCTCATCCCCTCATAGGTTGACCAGCTCTAAGTTGTCTTTTCAGTGATGTGAAAGAAAGAATCAGTACCTTCTTATCAATCTAATATCTTTTCCATCAGTGAGACAGCTAGGCATAGTTGTTGCCAGGTAAGTTTATCTAATTGGCAAGTAAGAGAGCAGAAGGAAAGCATAGCTTTCTCCTTTGCTAAAAGCAGTGAGGATCTACCCCTCCTCTTCTTAGCTTGAGTCAGCATACTCCCCCAGTTCCTTATCTGATCTAGTGAGTGTGTCCCCTCCTCCTTCAATCTGTTATACCCACATTGTGAGGTAGCAGCTTCTTTTCTTTCCTCAACCGGCAGAGCTGAATTTGTCAAAATGAACATGTGTCTTATGATGATTTATTGAGTCTGATACCAGTGAAACTCTCTGCTTTATCTGCTAATCACAGAGTATCTGTGAGAAAAGGAAACAATTCTGCTTATCAGATGACATCCTTTAAAAAGCTTGGAGTGCTGAAACCTGGATTTACCATCTCTTTATCTTTACAACATGGCTTTTCAAACAAGATGCACTCTAAAATGGTTCAACTGCACTGGCTTTGGTTTAATACTGAAAAGTAGCTGGCAACACCATTTATTGTGCTACTTCCCTTTCCCATCATACACAGCTTCCTACACCACTAAGGGAGAATCCAATTTTCTCAACAATGTGGAGTCATCTGCAGTAAATTTCAACACTTCCAAGATCCAATCCTGCTAGCTCAGTTTATGCAGTACTATGGGATAGCCTGTGCCTTAAAGGTAAAGAGAAAGCAGCTGCTGTTAAAAATGTGGCATTGGTAAAAGGAATAGTCAGGATAGAGGACATGATACATGGTAGAAGAGCGTCCTTTGAATGCATTTCTAATGAATACAAGGTCAAATAGCACTTGATCTCTCCCTACAGTTAAACCCATAGATGTAGTTACAGATAAATAGAGACTTTGTCTTAACATAACATACGCTCCATAAGAGGACGTATTTAAAAAACATGCGTCTGATGAAGTGGGTATTCACCCACGAAAGCTTATGTTCCAATACATCTGTTAATCTATAAGGTGCCACAGGACTCTTTGTTGCTTTTTAAAAAATATGGTAACTCAATCCACTTCATAGGAAATTTCCTAAGTGGGCTGAACTTCCTGCAGTAGCCTGTTAATGATTAGTCTGAGAAAAGTGGAGAAAAGAGCTGAGTCTTCCTATTTCAATGACAGACTGAACACAGAAGATACTTCAGGCACATTCTCTTTCAGATATTCTCAATACAAAATTTTAAATGGGTACTTTTTGTTTCCTAAGGGCCTACTGTAGGTTGCTCTTGTCAAACAGAGCAGATTTTGGAGGTGCAGACCAAAAAAAAAAAAAAAAAAGCCAAACTCTTATGCTATGTCCATTTGTAAAAAGTTGCACAACTACTTAGAGCTATACTAAAAGCACTTTCCTCAAGGTTGGGCACTAACATTTTATCCTTGCCCAGTTTGTATGTGCTTGGGATATTAGATGAATTGGTGCTACAAGTCAACATCAACAAACGGATTGCAGACCACTTTAGTTGATAAAAGTAGAGCTGGCTGGAAAGTGGAGATTATCCACAAAAAACTTCAGCTTTTCAGCCAAAAACCAAAATATTTTCAGCCAAAAACCAAGAAAGCGAAAATAGTTCAATTTAGAAAAACCACGGCAGTGTCTCATGGAAGTTGTATTAGAGGTACCTCACCATCCTATTCTCCTTCATAAGCATGGTCAAACTACATTTGCTGTGATGCATGTTGGTCTCTCCTGTGGGTGAGGGGAGGCCATCCATCAGAGACAGATGTACTTCAAGAGGGTTGCCCCATGCATAGAGAACTGAATTACAATTCACATGAGGCATGGTGACTCCATAGCCAAATCTAAATATTTTGGGTTTGGGACCAAAAACTTTTCAGTTTTTAGGCATGTTGATTTTTGACAAAAAATTGAAATTTTCTGCAGAAAGCAGACCCCTTCCATGAACACTTTCATTTAATAGAAAACTCCGTTTCCGTCAAAACATAGTTTAAACAGAGAATTTTAAAGCAGTCCTAGACAGAAACATCTTTCAGAGACTATAAAAATAGGAAGCTTTCTCCCCTGTGCAGGGCCGCCCAGAGGGGGGGGGCAAGTGGGGCAATTTGCCCCAGGCCCCGGGCTCCGCAAGGGCCCCCAAGAGGACGACTGAGGCTCCCACCTCCGCCCCTCTCCTGGAGCCTCAGTGCAACAAGCAGCGCTCCTGCACGGCGCTGCAGCGTCCATCTGGCGGGCCTCCTGAGCTCCGCCCCGCTCAGAGGTGCGTGGTCAGGGGGTGGGACTGCGAGCTCCGGGCTGAGTGGAAGGAGCTCAGGAGGCCGGCAGGAGGCGCACTGAGCTCTGAGTGAGCCGGGGGCAGGGAGTCTTGGGGCCAGTCAGGGAGGGGGCAGAGGTTGGGGGGGTGGTCAGGGGACAGGGAATGGGGGGGGTTGGATTGTGGGCATCGACGGGGTTGTCAGGACGTGGGGTGGGTAGAAGGTTGGGGCAGGCAGGACAGGGAGCAGGGGTGGGGTCCTGGGTGTGTTGGGTGGGGTTCTAGGGACAGTGAGGAAGGAGTCCAGGATGGGTGGGATTCTGAGGAGGGAATCGGGAAGGGCAGAAGTTGGGTGGGGGTCGGATAGGGGGCAGGGCCAGCGTTTGGGCGGCACACCTGCTCCACTAAAGCTCATTCAAGCAGTGAGGCTTGCAGAAGAGCCAAGCTTAGTGCCATTGGCACCATCCGTTTACTTCGCAAATGCCAATTATGGTCAATATTAATTCATGCCATAAGGAGATTTCATGTCAAGGGGAGGGTGCTTCATTTAAAATTAGCACAAATGGAGGAAGGATCACATGAGAAAGGCATATTTCCCAACTCCACCAAATGGACGGACCGCCCCTCCCCTCATTGCCTGAGGCTCAGGGGGTATTTCATGGTCACACAACTTGTGTCCTGGTGACCCTTTCACATGGCAAACGGTGCAACCCCTCTCCGCTGTATAAATTGAAAACAACTTTTGTATATATTAACACTATTATAAATGCTGGAGACAAAGCGCGGTTTGAGGTGGAGGTGACAGCTCACGACCCCCAGTATAACCTCATGACCCCCTGAGGGTCCCACCTCCACTTGAGAACCCCTGGGTTATTTAATTTTAGCACCGTGTGTCCATTCGCATGCATGTGCTATTTGAGCATTCAGTTTTCACAACATAGGCTCACCCAGATTCTGGACAAGCTAAATGCTCAGGCCTGGTCTACACTACGAGCGTTAAATCGATTTAAGAGGTTAATCAATTTAACGGCTGTAACCGTCCACACTTACAACACCTTTATATCGATACAAAGGGCTCTTGTAAATCGATTTCTTGTACTCCTCCCCGCGATGAAGGGTAGCGCTAAATTCGTATCTAACATATTGGAATTACGGTTAGTGTGACGGGAAATCGACATTATTGGCCTCCGGGCAGTACATCAGTGCACCCACTGACCACTTCTGGGACAGCAATCGAACCGGGATGCAGCAGGCCGGTAAACAGGAAAACCGCCCGCGAACTTTTGAATTACATTTCGCTGTGTTCCCAGCGTGAGCTCTGATCACACTAGGTGGCGATTGCGCCAATACAAAAAGAGCTCAGTATGGAGCGACGGAGATACTGGCATCTGATCACTTTATGGGGGGACAAATCTGTACGTTTGTTATCAGAGCTCGTTACAGCAAGACGAATGGCCAAAGCGTTTGAACAGAAATCTCCAGGTTAACACAGCGCTGCATGACAGTGTAACGGAAAGCCAAAGAAATCAAATGGCGCTCATGCGAGGGAGGGAGGGGGTACTGAGGACTCCAAGCTCTCCCACAGTCACAGCGCGTCTGAAAGATTTGCTCTGGGCTGAGCCTCCAGTATCTGTAGTTCAAACACAGTGTCTGGCGTTGGTTCGGGGAATAGGCTCCTTAGGTTCTATATCCCTCCCCCCACACGTGAAAGAAAGGAAAGTAAATTAATTCTTGACTTCTTTCAATGTACCTCTAGTGTATGAATGCTGGCTGTAGACGCGATCTGCTGCAGTGAAGAGCAGGTATCCTTCTTTTTCTCTCCCTCCCCGGTTGGTAGATGGTGCATAGGATGGTACTTGTCTCATGAACCTGAGTTGCTCCAATGGCTTTTTAATACTGAATGATGAGGGTCGCCTGGGTAAGAACAGAATGATTCCTGGTCAACTCCCAGTGATTAGGCAGAACGGGCTTAGTAACTGATCTTCATCATAGCGAACTGGGGCTGAGCTTTGCATCAGCCCCTCCCTTTCCTTGTGTAAAGAAAAGATTCTGTACTGCCTGGACTGTCATTAGCAGGCAGCATAGGCTGTGGCTCCTCTCCCCCACACCGCTTAATGTCCTGCCTGGACTATCATCCTGCGCCGGGAGGCTGCTCCCCATCATTTTATGTCACTAAACACTCAGTGTTTCTATTCCTGCATTCTTTATACTTCATGACACAAATGGGCAGGACAACTTGCCACGGTAGCCAGGAGGTTGGGGAGAAGGGAAGCAACAGGTGGGGTTGTTGCAGGGCACCGCCCTGTGAATACTGACACGAGCAGCTGTGGCTCTCTGATACCACGTGGTTCATTAATACACTTGCCCCTTATTCTTAGAGGACTGACTCTATTTTTTAGAAACCATAAGGGAGGGATTGACTCAGGGAGTCATCCCAATTCTTGCTTTTGTTGCGTTGCACCCACCGTCCGATTTTCAGCCAGGGCACTCATGATAGCAGCGGACAGTAGGCAGGGAGGAGAGAGATAACATCATTTCATTGCCAGTTTACATCTGCACGATAGACGGTACAGAACGACTGGTAACCATCTCTGCTATCATGGCAAAGCAATGTGAATGCATGCTGTGGAGCGCTAGGAGTATCGCCTCTCTGTCCGCGGCATGCCAGTACCACATACGGTTGCCGAAAAAAAAAGCCTGAACGGGCTCCATTGGTTGCCGTGCTATGGCGTCTTGCCAGGGAATCCAGGGAAAAACGGCGCGAACGGATTGTCAGCGGTGATGTTTTTCCCAAGGCTGGACATTACCAGAACACTGCGGCGAAATAATGATTCAACCCAGATCCAAGGAGCGAGCACTGCGGGTAATATGGGAATAGGCTCGGGAAGCGAGCTAACCCACAATGCAACGCTTCAGAAATCGACGTGTACGCCTCCTGGACCAATGGAACGCACAAATGCCGAATTACTGTGCCTAGTGGTGGGCCACAGAAATTCGAATGTTATATATATCAGTTTTATAAAACCGATTTTAGCTCAAGCGATATTCGTTATCCCGTAGTGTAGACGTGGCCTCAGTTCGTGGAGTATGTGCATAAGCTATGCTAAGGAAACCACAGTAACCATCTCCAGTTTTGAGGACTCCATGGAATAGCAGTCTCTAGGAACAGATAAATGCATGTGAGGCTTTAAGTCCATAATGGCATTAGCCAGGCAGGTAAGGAATGAGTGTTCCCTACCTCTGTTTGGTCATAGGGTAAATGGATAGGCAGGAGAGAGATCACATTGATCGTTACCTGTTAGTTCACTCCTCTGGGGCATTGGCATTGGCATTGTCAGTAGACAGATACTGGGCTGGAGGACCTTTGGTTTGACCCATATAGCTGTTCTTATGTTCTAGACCCTAAACGAGCCAAGTTATGGATATGAGTCAAGGAAAGCCAGCAGTGTATCACGAAACCTGGAAGAGAATCTCGAACTGGATGGACTCGGCATTTGGTTCACAAGTCTGAGGTGGTTCAAAAACTTTGGCATTTTTTTTAGCAGCAGAATTTTTTTTTATTGTTTCTTTAAACAATCAAACACAGCAGCAAGACGCAAAAAATTGGCCACACAGTTCTGAAACCTGCAACCATGTTCAGGTTGTTGCAGGACGAATTTCAGTTTCAATTACAAAAAAAACACATCAAATTTTGATGAAAGCAGACATTGTCCATGATTTTTTTCTGCTTTTTAAACAAAATCGCCAGTTTTCGATCCCAAAAACGTTGTGATGGAAAATATTTGCCCACCTTCAATGAGCTTTTTGCCTTTTAGCGCTAGCTGATGCTGAGAACCAGTGATACCTTGTAAAGAAGTTTTCTCAAAACTGGGTTTGTGCTGAGATGTGGAAGGTTTATTTTTCCCAGGTCTGCCCGTGGAGGGGAGCAAGTGGGGCAATTTGCCCTGGGCCCCACAGGGGCCCCCACGAGAATATAGTATTGCAATTTTTTTATGGAAGGGGCCCCCGAAATTGCTTTTCCCCAGGCCCCTTGAATTCTCTGGGCGGCCTTGCCCCTGTGCATCTTAAAGAGCCATCTTCAGAAAATGGGAATGATTCATAAGTGATCAGGTAGTATTGTATGACCCGGACACCATAGTGATTCAGTTTGATGAAACTACCTCTTCCATATCTGCTTGGTTTTATATTTTTTCTACAAAAGGGTTACCTATACCTCTGAAATATCCTGTATTTTGTCCCAAAGTTACATATATTCCACACAGATTTGATGTTCCCTCTGCTTTTAGAGTTAAATCATTTGCAAGGGTAATGTAGAATCATGAGGTTATAGTGATTTATACTAAAATGACAAATCTCTCAGCATTTTAAATTTCTTTCCTACATTTGGGTTGCCTTAGAGCCTTTCTGGGCTGAGGTCTCTAACCTGTTTACATTAAGGTACTTCTAACAAGAAAAAAGTAGTATATGAGTATGAAAGAAGAAAACTGAAGTAACCAATAGCCATAAAAATCCTCATCATGGACCCTCAAATACTAAGATCTTTACCCTGCCGCTTGCACACTTATTGTAGATTTCCTGTTCTGTGATTGCATAATCAGTAGTAATTAAACCATTGGCTAGTAATCCTGAGTGCTGAAGATTGTTGGAAAATGGGAGCCTAATAAATCACAGCTCTGCAGGGTTGTAGACTAGGAAGTCCTAATTATGACTGAAATAGGAAAGTAGCAAAAGTTGATCCAACTAGGAAGAGATCTGTAGGAGAGAGAAAGATGTATATGTCAGCCATGCTATAGTAGATGGTATGTGGCTTTTTTTCTGTCTATGCTATACAAGATGAGGGAAGGATGGTCAGGAATGGGGATGAAATCCCAGTCTGAACCTCGTAAACGCTTATCTTTCTGAGTACAGAATGTAGACTCATTATCTAAATAACTCATACATGCTAGTACAATACAGACCTGTTTTTTTCCAAACCACTTCAGAGAGCTCTGAAATCTCTGGGTGGAAATAAGGCTTTTAATGAGCAGGGATGCCATGCATACTCCATACTACTTTTGAGGGACATGACCAAACATTGGTTAACGAGAGTGGATGAGTGGTAGTATCCTCCATAATATCATCTAGACTATAATGCTGTGTGCTGAAGCTGCAGCTTTTCATACTTGTGACTTTTGAGGTCTTCTGCCTGGCAGAGGACTGCTCTGTCATTAGCCAATTATATTGTGTATCCAGAGATTCTGATTTGCATAGGGAATGAACTCCCAGAGGTTCCACTCCACAGCCTCACAAGTCATTAGTGAACTTTACAGCCTATCCCACTAATTGCTGTAGAGAAATAGACAATTGCTGTTGCAGAGCTGAGGTTTTCCTTATATGAGTACAACCTTTTCTCTACTGTTCTTCTGTGCAGCTATTGCTTGCTCACATGCTTCAGTACTAATGAGCCCTGGAAGGCTTTGAGTCTGTCCATCTCCATGGAAACAGCCCTTGGATGCTTCTAGGCATAGCAGCATGCTTGCAAGGATCAGTCAGAGGACAGTAAAAAGGGTAGGTAATCATGGAGAAACAGGTAGATCTCAACATTGGCAGCTCCATTGTTGGCACCATCAATGGAAACATTAAAGTAGTGGGACACAGGTGTTTTCACCAACAAGTTGTCTAGCCCTGGTAAAAAAAAAAAAAAAGGCCTCTCTATCCTGTCTACTCTTGTTTCTACCACTGACAGCAGGAGCTGCATTGTTACAAGGCAAACAGTGGGCAAGGTGCTGAAATTCCCCAGGGCAAATCAGCTCAAAGAAATCTTTGAAGTGAAAACCTTTTTGATTTTTTTTTTCATTTTCAACTAGGTCTAGTGCTGAGCTATCATCAGTCAACCTATCCTCAGACCCTATGCATTTCCAAACACAGTATGAACTTGCACCTCATCTCCAGCTATTTAACATGCAACTCTACCTGTTCACCTCAATCTCAACCTGCAGTATCACCTGCTAGTCTAGTTCTAGTACGCATCAGTCCTGACCAGCAGCCCCTCTGGAAGTCTAGTTCTGAGCCCTCTCTGAAGTGATTCAGATCTCAGACAATGCAAGTACATTCCCACTTGTGACCAATCATGCAGGGGGTATTATACTTACTTCTCCATGATCCAACTGGCTAAATGCCCTCAAGCAGCAAATGCATCTCCTTGAATTTTGCTGAGCATTTAATTATAGAAGAGGGGAGAAGCTGCTGCATGCATATCACTGACAATACAATACAGTGAAGGAATCTAGTACCAGGAAAAATTAGTAATGGTTATTTGTGTGTGTGTGTGTTCCTTTAATTGGACAGCTTTGGCTCCCACCATAAGAGTATGAAGTTATTTCATAGCTTTCAGCTACATTAGGAAAGCCTGGTTCCAGAAAACAAGGAATTGAATCTGCTTTTCAGAAAACAAGTTACTGTCATACCAGGTATATTCCCAGTAACTGCTCTGTTTAAGTGGGATCTATCACCTGCATGCTAATTACTAACATTAACCCTTTGTTTACCAGTTGAACCCTGTTTGTAAAGCTTCCCCTTTATAGAAGTGGGAGAAAGCCTGGCTTACAAGGATGGTGTTTATGAACAGGAGTGGTTTAGTTACAGGTCCTCATTAATCATCAAAATCTGGGTTTGTCTTGGAACCTCTGGTACAGAAATAGGCAAGAGAAATGTCAGTGTCATTTCTTGATCTTTTTACCGCTGTTGGCAGGAACTTAAAAACTCTTCACATGAGCTGGGGAAGTTTTGGCCCTGTCATTTGGTAGGATGAGTCAGTGAAAATAAAACTGCTGTAGTGAGGAAGGATTTTTGCAGCAAGAGCAGATTTTTATGACCATAGATCAAAAAGCAAGTGAAGATGAGCATGGGCATAAAACAAACTAAACAAAGCCTTCCCAAGGCAGGACTCACAGAGCACCTGTTGCAAATAATTCTCCTAGGCACTCTCCCCATTCTCCTTCTCTAGTAGCTCATCTTACAGCTGTTCCCCCTGCATATCTGTTGCAAGGGAAAGGAAAAGTGAAACTGGAGTTAACCCCTTGTTTGCTGCCCCAGTGTCATTCGTAAATCCTTTGCTTGATGTACATTTACCAGCTATTTGATGCAGTACATACTGACACTTAGGAAAGATCGATTCCGGAACCTAGGGAAATTGTCTTATAATGCATGCTGGGCCCAAATGCATTGCATGTAATATTGTTCAATTGGACTTTCCAGGACCTTATTGTGGCCACATCAAGCACTTCAATACTCACTTGCAGAATGGGTATTATCCTAGAATTTAGATGAGAAATTTTTTTGGTCCCTTCACTGTCGAGTCAATAATATTTTTTGTCTGGGTATTTCAGTCTCTAGCTTTTCTTCAGATAATTCTCCTTTCTGTGGGGGGAAGGGGCTGTATGTATAACGTTAGCACAATGGAGGCCCTGATTGGGGCCTCAAGGTGTTTTACCATGACATAAATCAATAACAAGACATTACATTTAAAAATCTCCCCTGCTTGTTTCTGGTGGCTGTCCAGATGGAAGCTGAAAATTGCATGGCTTTGTTCAGAAAAAGCAAGAGACGGCCCTGCTGTCCTGCCTAATATTTTGACTTTCAGTGACAGGTTCTGATATAGCTGAGTATGAACTATTACTGAGTGCATAATGACAGGTTTCAGAGTGATGGCTGTGTTAGTCTGTGTGAGTAAAAACAACAAGGAGTACTTGTGTCACCTTAGAGACTAACATTTATTTGGGCATAAGTTTTCATTGGCTAAAACTCTCTTCATCAGATGCATGGAGTGGAAAATATAGTAGGCAGATATATGTACACAGTACATGAAAAGCTGGGAGTTGCCTTACCAAGTGGGGTTCAGTTCTAATGAGACAATTCAATTAAAATGGAAGTGGGCTATTCTCAGCAGGAGGAAAAATCACTTTTGTAGTGGTAATCAGGATGGCCCATTTCAAACAGTTTAGAAGAAAGTGTGAGTAGGAAGGCCACCCTGATTACTACTGCAAAAGTGATTTTTTTCCTCCTGTTAATAGCCCACTTCCACTTTAATTGAATTGTCTGATTAGAACTGACCCCCCACTTGGTAAGGCAACTCCTACCTTTTCATGTACTGTGTACATATATCTTCCTACTGTATTTTCCACTCCATGCATCTGATGAAGTGGGTTTTAGCCCACGAAAGCTTATGCCCAAATAAATTTGGTTAATCTCTAAGGTGCCACAAGTAGTCCTCGTCATTGAGTGCATAGTGGTTGCTATTTTGGCTTATACAAGCACTTCTCTGCTAGCCTGGAGTTATCAGTAAGCACTTTGAATTAGAGCATGAAAACCATGTATATAGTAGAACCACATTAAGTCTGGTAAAACCTATTTTTGACTTGTATTAGACAGTGCTAATCTATGCCTACCTTACTGTACCTACCTGGGTATGTATTCTGCGTGTATGCATATGTAAGTAGGTCCATATGTGAGAGTGAGCCTGGAGGGAAGTATGTGTGTAGATATTTGTGAGTACTGTGACAATATTTTTCCAATCACACTAGGGCATTGAGGCTTAATTCATTAATGTGAGTGAGCTGGTCAGAAATTGTACCATGGTGCTGAGCACCATGGAAATGCCTGTAAAAATTAAA
The DNA here is from genome assembly GCF_003597395.2 of Chelonoidis abingdonii. NCBI lineage: Eukaryota > Metazoa > Chordata > Testudines > Testudinidae > Chelonoidis > Chelonoidis abingdonii. Next base: position 43,073,270 of record NC_133772.1, read on the forward strand.
GCCTAATCCTTTTCAAATGTCACAAGTGGTTTTGGTTTCCCCAAAATGATTGATTGCCCAGCGTGAGACACCTTAAAGGGGCCTGATTTACAGAGGGCAAGTGTTCAGCACTTTCTGAAAATCAGGCTTTTCTATGATATCTCAGATTAGACTCTCAAAGACTGAGGCATCCAAAATCCCTAGCCACATCTGAAAATGGAGGCCTAAACTAAATAGAGTATAAATGCTGTCTGTAGATATTGAGTGTGTTTCCATGGTAATGTCTGTGGAAGGAGGGGGCTGTATTTGTGTACATGCATATTACACTTCTTTTGACGCTGGCTATTCAATGCTGATACTGTGTTCTTGAGAAGTCGACTTAATAACTTTCAGCTTTTTCAAAACTCACTACCCCGTATCGTCACTTGAAAGCCTGGAAGTTCAGAGGCAACTTGCTATGTCTGTGCTGGTTTCCAGTGACTGTGAAGACCCCACATCACACCGTGTTTGCTCATGACACTTTTCTAGCCACTTACACAGTTCCAAAGTTGATGAAAGGCTTTTGGGGAGAGCCAGCAGCATGAGATTTTTGACCCACACTCCTAAACTTACCTGACTGGCTTTAGGTTAAAATGGTGATGGTAAGGAAGGAACTGGAAACCATCATAAAAGCTGACCATAGAAGGGAAGTCCAGCTGTTCATACCAAGGTCTCTGCCTGCATAGTGGCCAGCATCTGATGTTCTTTTCCAGTGCACAATTCTCCTGTTGACTCTAGGACCCCCTATCATAAGCATAAGTCCCAATTCTGAACCTTAGCGTCCAAAATGTGGGTGCCTGCATGAACCCTCCAAGCTTAATTACCAGATTGGATCTGATAGCGCCTGCCTCACTCTGGTCTCCCCAAACCTTCCCTGGGGGACCCCAAGACTCAGATGCCCTGAGTCAACAACAAAGGGAAATAACCCCCTCCCCTTGTCTCCTCTTTATTTCCTCCCCGGCTTCCCCTCCCTGGATGGCCCTGGATGATCACCCTATTTCAATTCCTTGAAATGCAAAACAGAGAGTTCCAGTTTCTTTCACCCTCAGTCAGAGTCCCTGCAAAGGTAAGCTTTGCAACTCTGACACAGAGTTTCCCCTCTCAGCTTTCTAGAGAGACCAATCCTTGCCAGAGTTTCTCCCCTGGTTCAATGAAGATCCAACAGTTTTAAAGGAAAAACTATTTATAAGAGAAGACATTAATGGTCTCTTGTATCAGGTTGCAATATCAGGGTCATCTAAAGAAAATGAATAAACAGCTTATCCAAAAAGATAACAATTAAACAATTCCAGCAACTACATACATGTAATACAAAACATATAAGCCTATTGTTTTCTACCTTTGTCTCAATGGAAAGAGATTGAAGCCTGGCGATAGAAGCTCACTTCTAGCCGAGAGAGCGACAGACAAGAACCACACCAAAAACTTTCCTCCCTGAGCTTTGAAAAATCCGGTTTCCTGATTGGTCCTCTGGTCAGGTGTTTGGTTCCCTTTGTTAACCCTTTACAGGTAAAAGAAACATTAACCCTTAGCTATCTGTTTATGACACCCCCATGTGTTTATTAGATCTGGTGAGACAAGGTGGGTGAGGTAATATCTTTTATGAGACTAACTTCTGTGGGTGAGGCCTTGTCTACACTGCCACTTTACAGCGCTGAAACTTTCTCGCTCAGGGGTGTGAAAAAACACACTGCTGAGCACTGCAGTGTAGACAGTGCACCAGCGCTGAGAGTGCTGGTGCACTGTCTACACTGCCCCTTTAAAGCGTTGAAATTTGCAGCTCCCAGCACTGGTAGTTACTTCCCTTGTGGGGGTGCTTTCATGTTGCACTTGCTAGAGAAGATTTTCCCTGAGAGAGACACAAGCTTTTGCGGTTTGGTGGGCGGGCATCTGGTGAACCCTAGGACTTTCCCTTTCTCTCCTGTTTCATCACAGAATCTAGAGTAATTAGCGATATTAACATAACAAGCACTCAGAATAACCATCCCATTCTTTCTCTCAAGGCTAGGGAGGTGGGGATGTGTGCCAGGGATTTACAATATAATATAGGGGAACAAAGAGAGTTTTCCAACTTAAAAGTTGTTTTGTCGCTTTTGTTCCCCCCCTTCTTGTTTTTATTTTCTCTTCCTACTTTCACTCCTCCTGTCATCTGTCCTCTTCTTTTTTAGAACAGCAGCATCTTTCCTCTCATTCTTTCTCTTCCCCACTAGCTCCTTTTCACTCACCTCTTGCTCTCCCATCTTATTTTCTCTGTGCCCTTCACTCCTCCCATTTTTCCATTCTCTCCACTCTAGGTTCCTGTTTCTCCCCTCACCCACCTCCTTCTCTTCCCCACCAAAGGCCAGCTCTTGCTATGTGTGCTCATCCTCCTCCCTTTGTGACGTTAACCTTTCTTCTAACTCCCACCTCCTGAGAGAACCCACTGTTGCTGGGAGAAGTCTTTCCTTCCTTTGTTTTTCTGCCTATGTTACTACCTCTCTCTCACCACAGGAGACCTGATGGTAGGGAAGGCAGTATTCTCTCTCTGCACCCCACCCCCCAAATGCCCTCACCTGCCTCCACTGTGCCAGCATCTGAACTAGCTCCTCACTGAGATGTGACTTCTTGTGGCCAGAGGCCACACTGACAGTTAGGCGCTAGCTGGTAGCTAGGAGGGAATTCCTATTGGCCATGCAGTATAATCTGCAGAAGCCCAAGTATTAAATCATTCATGGAATAATTAAGGAACTTCTGCCAGGGATTTAGCAACTCTTGTAATTTGGCCGAGTGACAGCAGCATGTGTCATGAATAGCCAATAATTTTCTACAGATTCTTCCATGACCAGCTCCTGCCACAATCAATCAGTGTATAATCTGAAGGTGCTCTCTGCAGGAAAAGAGCTGGATTCGGCTTCCATTAAATGAAAGCTGAGATTAACATTAACGCTTGCATCGTCCCAAACTTCCAGGGGACTGTGATCAAAATCTTTGAGTCCCAAAGGCCTATTTTAACATGTCTCCTGGTTGTCCTTGAATCAGTTTGTTGCTTAAATATGAACTCCCTCTCTTTATGTGGCAAACTCCTTTCATTGTTTAAATCAAGACCTGTATTTAATAAATTGCTCAGTATTTTCATAAGTAACAATTTTTCCCAAGTGCCTTCAGGTGGGTGTAAATATTAGACCACTTCATTCTGTACTGTATTGCGCATAGGAGATAAATAGGTTAGCTTTTATAGAGCGGTGGATGCAGTACACACAAGATTTTTCACAGGAATCTGCATGCAAATGCCTGTGGTCTTCCTTTTCACTGCATGATGACAAGAGAAGTCAAACCTTTTACACTCCAGGACTTATAGTCAATAATGTAAGATTGTCCTCCCCTCCATTTAGAAGATTTATAAGCCACCTTGATGTCTGTCCTCAGGAATATTGCAATCAGCTAACAGCCATCTCTTAATCTGTCAGCCTGCCATCCACTCCCCAACTCCTTCTGCCTACTGCAACCTCCTTTGTAGCCCGAGGGATCACTCAGCTTTTCTAAAGGGCAGAATTCAATTAAAGGCATCTCATAATAGAGCAGCAGCTGATTACTTTGTTATTGAGCAGGGTGGCACATTTAAGACTGCAGCTTTAGGACAGCAAAATCCTGGCATTTTGAATGTGAGAGCAAAGGCAAAGTTAACAATGATATATAAACTTTGCAAATAATTTCCTAAATTTGGGGCTTTTGGTCAAAAATGTTCTAATTAGAAAAGAGCAAAACCATTGGTTCCCTCATCAGTTCATATTGGATTGAAATTGACTTTGTTTTAGTCACAATTCCAAGTGTAAAGATCAAATTTTCAAAGGAAGATGCAACAACAGGTGTATCAAAAATGTAAAATCCAGACTTGCATGCACAAAATACTGTTCCTTGAAGGAATGCATGCTGGGACTGAAGTATCTTTGAATTATGTGTGAACTCTTATAATTTCCATTTAAAGGCTCAGATCAGGAAAACAGTCTCATTCAGGACAGCACTTAAGCATATTCTCAAAGTTAAGCATGTTCCCTTATGTTCATCAAGATGTGGGTTTTACATTTAGCTCTGAAAGTAGTAAGATTTGGGTTTGCTCTGATTCCTTCTGGCAGGAATTTTATACTCTTGGTCCAGCTACTATGAAGGTTGAATCTCCCGTCAGTGTGTAGAATGCAATACTATATTTTTGAGAATGATAGTGCCTGTCTCTGCTGCATTCCTGGGTATCATCTATATCTTCTGCGTCACTACACTGGATTTTTGCATTCAAATATTTTGGGGCATTACCTCTTTCTCAACTATTTTCAAAGTGGGCTGAATGTTTATTTTCCAAAGAATTTCATTGAAATTTTTGAAAAACTTCAATTTTATTTTTGCAAAAATATTTCTAGACTTTGTTTCAACCAGCTCTATAACTAGTGAGATTTTTGTAAATTTTTTGTTGTTGAAAATATTCATTTAAATCTTGGGAGGGGAGGGGGTAAAAATCAGAATGTTGATTAAATATTCAAAAAAGGAGTGTATTGATTTATTTTTTATTTAGCAGTTTTTTGAACAGCTCAAACTGCGTCTGAAGCTTGTGGCTGAAGCACATTCTTCCACTACTCAATCTTCAAACGTTTTTCCTTCTGTTTCAACTTTATTTTTGGCTTCAATGGAACTTTTGGTATCCAACAACCCATCCACTTCTTAGAGTGATGATCCCTGTAAAGAGACTTATTCATGTCTGAAAAGAGGATTTTTCTCTTGTTTCAACCAGTTAGGCTCCAGGAAAGAGTTGTTTTAAATGAAGAAGAGAGGCCTATACTGTTTCTTTTACTGCTACATTGCCACTTTACAGGAGGGTCTAAGGATTTCTGTGGAAAAAGCAGTATGTACTTGAAAGTCTTTGAGGTGTAGGACTTCAGAGGTTAGCAGTTCAGGATCCATGGGTGATGGTTCTTGGCTCTGTGAAACAAAGGTTTTTGTCTGGCTTTTTTCAGAGATAACAAATGACCGGGATGAAATATTGAGTGGGGTAGACTTAAGGATTGGAAAGAATTCAGGGACAACATTATAGAAGGTTCATGATTCAAGGTTGAGAGGTCACAGATCCCAGCTACAGGACTCGATGGGTCTGGTGGTCAGAGTACAGGGTTGTAGGATTGGGTGGAATGGTCAGAGGGTGTTGACATTAGCCTGAAGTCTTGGAGTTCCAATGTTAAGGTTGATTCTGGGACTTGAGAGTCAGGACCCAACATCAGAGTCAGTTTGAGTTTAGGAGTTCAGGGTTCACAAAATCAAGGTACTGGAAATAGACTTAATGGGTCATGTAAACCCCAAGAATTCTGGATTATTCTCTCTGTAGAAATAAAATAGTGATTTCTCCAGTCAGATTTGAAATGCCATAAGTGATAAAGCTCCCACTACTTGCCATTGGAAAATATTCAGCACTCTTCCTTGTTAGGAAGGTTTTTACTGATATTTAGTCTAAATTATCTTTTTTGTTTAATTTCACTCCTTACTCCTAGTTATACACTCAATCACCATGCTAAAAAATTTGGTCTCAATCCTCATCTGTGCCACCATTATATCTGGCATGCTAGTTGTCCAAATCAGGCCCTGACTTAGAGAAGCTGCAGGTCTGCTCTGATTTAATTTATGTCAGCCAAAATGTTCTGCTGGCCATGCTTTGTCCCTGTCCCCATCAGAGCAGATTCTCATTCCCAGCCACAGGAGTGTCAGCAGAGAATTATAAAGTCAAGTAGGGTTCCTTTAGGTCCACTATAAGATGACTTCACAGTTAAATATGTTAGGATCTTTTTAAATGTTTGGCAGAGATCATATCCTTCATTCTTCAGGGCACTTTCTAAATCCTGAGCGGGTTCGGAAGAAATTTTGCCGTGAGCAAGTTATTCCATAATTTCCACTTCAGTTTCTTGCCCCTTCCTCCAAAGCATGTGGCATTTGGCCACTGTAGGAGACATGATACTTGACTAGATAGACCACTGGTCCAATCTGGCAACCCCTAAATTTCTGTGGTTTGGAATCCAGTTGATTAGCCTTGACCAGCATCACAGCTGTTCCTTGGATGGAACCTCTCATTCATTTGAAATGTGTTTGGTTGGTTGGTTTTTTGTTTTGTTTTTTAAACTTTATATCCTAGCACCCAGAGGCATGCTGGTTGTTTCTCAGTCAGGTCCCTTCCCTGAAGAGTTTACCACCTAAAGTCCTGATCTGCAAACTATTCCACATGGACAGACATGCACAGAGCTCCACAGAAGCCACTGGGACATTGGGTAGGGTTCAGGGATTGTCCTGCATGATAAGCATTACAAGATTGGGCCTGAAATATAATGCACCTTTCATCCCCCTGCTGCCTAGTGCTGTATAATTTAGCCACACCTGTGGTTATGTCACAGCCATCTAGTAGGCATAAAAGGTGGGGAGAGGATATGTTCAATAACTGTTAAAAACCTTGTGCTATGCACAGTCTCTCTTCCCACAGTGGAAGGCAGAGGAGTATGTGAGAGTAGAATCCATGTGTGATTTGCTGCATGTTTAATTCCAAGGTGTTCTTGAACAGCACCATACGGAAAATGGAGCTGTATCTCTCAGCTGGAAAGTGATGCGGGTAACAATATCATGGAGGTTGGCGTCTGCTCACGCACTTAGGACAGCGAGGTTGTTCCAGTGGGGCAGTGTGCATTTTTTTGGAAGGAGGGGATGTGGAGAGACTACAGCGGAAATGGCGTGGAGGGCAAAAAGGTGAACAGTTAAATTGGCTGCTGCTTATTTTCCTGCAGAAGGTTTAATAATTTTGTGCAGGAACCTCTTGGAAAAAGCAATGTATAGTTACAAGAAAGAGAGATAGGAGTAAGAAGGTGAGCCGAGGGCCTTCTTTAATGGGATGCCTCTGTGACAGTCCCCAAAACAATTGTTGGAGATCGAACACCATCTAGCCTGTTCCCCTGTGTGGTCCCATTAGTGGTGGCGTGTGCCAACAGGTGGGTTTTTTAAATTATTTAATGTTTTTCATTTGTTTTTGATAATGGAACCAGTGGGTCCTCTCATCTTCCTATCAGTAAGCTCCAGTGACTGCAGAGCAACCTGAGTAAAATGACACCTTACTGACTTCTGCAGCCTCTCACACAGGGCCTTAAAGCCCATTTTGGATTGTGGTGCTGTCCAGATTTCTGCTGCTTTGACTGCCATTGAGGAGGGCTAACAGGAGGAATTGATAGGCAACTGCACCAAGACATTCAAAACTCCTAAAGCAAGAACCTGTTCACACCAATGGGAGAGGAGTGAGTTCTTTAAAACCAACCAGGAGCCTGATCTGTGGCCCACTGTAGTCAGTAGGAGTCTTTCCTGTCACTTCAATGGGCTTTGAATCAGGCTTTTTAGATCAGTCCTTTTCCTCCTTCCTCAGCTGCGCTTTCCAATTCCTTACTTCTGCCCTAGCAACTCCTCTTATTGTCCACTTCCATCTCACTGTCTCTTCTTCCTATATTTCTCTCCCACACCATTCTGCCTTCCCGCTCCCTGCTTCTTGTCTCACCTTGCTTTGTGCTCCCCATCCCCTACCTTCCCTGCTTTCTTCTCACCCTCCCAATCCCAGCTTTTGGAGGATCTTTTCTTGCCTGATAAACATGTGTGCACAAGAGCCTGGAAAAAAGAGAACTATTCCTTAAATAGAGCACCCTTATTTCTTTTTTACAGTCCTCCACTGGTGGACTTCTAATGCCCTGTCCACTCAGGACAACAGGAGGTTTTTTCCCATTGACTTGAATGGGAGCCAGATCAAGCCCTTCGACCAACATTTTCAATATTGATAGCCCAATCTAGATGCCTAGATATATACATAGATTAACAATATGGTAATTCTCAAGATCCCATGTATAAAAAATTCCTGTTGTGCTTCCATAGAGTTGAAAATGAAGTACACTAGTGATACTGTGTACAAAAACCTAGGACTGAATAAACGTAAAACCTTCCAAAGAGTGAGCTTCCTCGCAGACTTTGGCTGGGGTCGATCAGTTAAGGTTCCCTGATCCCCAGGCTGCTTTAACTTACTGCAGCTGAGGACTGGCATAGTGTAACTGAACTTTACCAGACCCCTGACCCCGCTGCTGTGCTCTGACATATCCTCTGGAGGGGTGGAGGAGCCAGCTCTATTCATGCCAGAGAGAAATCTTCTCCATTGCAGCAATTCTTTGCTGGCCAGTTACATGAGATTCTGGCCTGTTATCTGCAGTGCATAAACAAGGAAATTTTTGTTTAACTGTACTGCTGCTGTAATTTATAAACAAGTCTGCTCACAGAGGTGGAGTAGGGACTTTCCAATAAGCTTGAAGCTGTGATTTTTGTATGGGCCTCAAGTAGCTTCAAAGTTCTGGAAATCGCAAAAGGGTCTTTGTCTACTTCCTTCTTTTAAGCACTGTCAGAAACATTGGTGGTCTTTCAAGCAGATGGCCTCGCTATTAATGAGGGCTCTGCTTGAATGATCAAGATCCATTATCCTAGATTATCATCATGGCTTATCATGCATGACAATAGTAATTTCTGTTGTTTCTGGCTATCCGAGTTTATCAGCGTGAAAGAGAATCAGTGCAGGATTACAGTGCTCCCATTGTTTAATTCTGTCTTCACTAACTCCTGCTTAAGTTCTCTACCATCCTTCCCACTAGGTTCTGTTATGTTTTCAATCTACTGTAATCAGATCATAAGTGCCACAGAGCAGGGAATTTGCTTTTTTTAGCGTTTCCTGGATTCTAAAGTGTCATGAACACAAATGGCTTTACACCTTAAAAAAATAATAATAAAAAATTGAGCCAAATGAAACTGTAAATGATTCACTTACTCAGATTATGAGGAATAGAGTTGTTATCCATTTATGACTTGAAAATGCAGTCAGATAGATACACCTACAGGTTAAAAAAACAGTGCTAAAGACAACTATGAGCTTGGAATGCGCATATCTGTTGAGGCCGACATGAATGATCTCAGTTGTGGCTTCCATAACTCTGCCTTGGCGAGACTTTTCAGATGAAATAGAAATAAGTGCAAAATCATCTTTTTCAAACAAATGGTTATTCAACTGATAGCAAACCTGGAATTTTGAGGACAGTTACAGGAAGTTTTATTAACAGGTTATTTACTGAACAATCTTTGCTGAATGCTTTAGCTAAATTGATGGCTACAACCATTCTTGGTGCTATTCTAAACACATTAACTTTCCAATAAGCCTTCAGTTGACTTGCTTAGGCTGCCTAAACACTGATGTTCAGAGGCAGTTTCCCTTGACAACCTTGGGCATGACAGGGATGGGTAAACCAAGAAGGTAGACAGTGTTGTCTAATACATATAAAGGAGGATTTTATCTTTAGGTACATTTGGAATATAACTAACAGCACTGGGAAGGTGCAATTTCTGACTTGGAGAAGGTAATAAGGATGTGATTTAGTCTCTAGATGAGACAAAGAACTTGAACTCTAAAATTTCTAGGCAGAGTAAAACCCCAGTTGTATTTAAACATATTTCTCACTGGGACAGCCTGACCAGGCCTGGGGGCCACAAGGATGGGAGGGAATCTCAGAGTGGCAAGCATCCAATCTTGATCCCATTTAGAATAAACAAAATTCCAGTTTGTGCGAGAAATACTGCTCAAATAACTTTGATGTCGCTGACTGCATCTCACTTTGTAGTAGTCTCCCAATCTGCTGACATGTCTAAGCAGGCTCTAATTAGAGGTGTTTCATCCAGAAATACAACTGGAAACAAGAAGAGGAGTAGTTTCTCTGGCTCCAGCTTCGAACTGAAACTGTGTACTTCAATGTGCTTGGAGAACTTAATAAAACTGTTACACTCCAAAGCGTTCGAACTGGAGATTTCCTGTAATCTAAAACTATTTCATCAGCAGTGATCAGGAGGGACCGTCTCAATCTGAATCAGAGCTTCTTTCAGAAATACTGCTCCAACAATAGCACATGCATGGTTTGCCATGTTTATAGAGCAGTCTGACTGTGCAGAAAGTCTCAGTAACATGAACCTCTTTGCAGTGAGCAATCTAGAAAGCAATCTATTGACCTGACCGCACTTATGCTGATGTGTGTGCTTTTTTGAAGCCTTTAGAATAAAGGCGGATACAAATCCATCCCAGGGACCTCTTGTCCAAATTGCTCAATCCATTTTGTGGTAGCTCCAGTCTGTCAAGGTGCTTAGCACATCTGTGGTTTTCTTACAGCACATTACTAACAATATGAACATAACCACTCAAACAGGACATTAAAAGGCATCCTGTTTGCTGAACTGTGAATACTACCTTGACTTCTCAGCACCTAGTGGGAAACCCGAGGAGGCTAATCATTAAGTTTGAGGTAATGTGATGGACCAGTTACTCCCCTTCATTGCAACTATGCCACTACCCTGAATCCAGGGATCAAGAGAGAACAGTGTAATGGAAATTAAGCAGACTAGTTCTGCAGCATCCATTGCCCCTTGCTCGAGAAAAATCCAGGGGTGAAACTCTGGCTAGATTTATATCCGTAAAACTCTCATTGACATCAATGGGTACAGAATTTCAATGTGGTGTCTCAATCTCACATTTTCTTTGAGTTGCATTTTATTTTTTATTTTTGTCCTTACACTATATCTTCCTTAGATGTAAAACTTCCCCTCTTCACTTCTTCTAAGAGTTTGCACCACATTTTGAACTGGATAGGAAAAGCAACGCAAGACTAATATTTTTCAAAGCTCAGCTGTACAACCAATTGCAAACAAATTTTCCAGCTAAAGAAGCAAGGTGTCAAGTGATTCATTTTCCCAGGCCCAATATTGGTGTAGTCTGTAACTAAAGTCTCCTACCCTAACATAGCTCCTTTTTGTTGGTGTTTATATAGTGCTTCCGATACGCACCATGAGATGGTGCTTTAGAGGAAGAATGAATCTGCTCTCTATGCAACTGTGACCATCATGTACCAGCCAACATGGCGGCAGCTGTACAATGTGTTCAGCAACAAACAGCTGTGAACAGCTGGACTGCTGCACTTATTGAGGGATAGTTCAGTGGTTTGAGCATTAGCCTGCTAAACCGAGGGTTGTGAGCTCAATCCTTGAGGGGGGCATTTAGGGAACTGGGGTAAAAATCTGTCTGGGGATTGCTCCTGCTTCAAGCAGGCAGTTGGACTAGATGACCTCCTGAGGTCCCTTCTAACCTTGATATTCTATGCTAGGATTGTTGGCATGAGTGCATGACATTCTGAAAAGGACTGTAGGGGTAAAATTTATCACCAGTACAGAATGCTTATGAATATTCAGCCAATTGACTGTTGAGCTGCCTGCCTAATGCCACTCTTTTGGAAAATAACTATGGTCTGATCACAGATTGTTCCATTGCCACTGGAGGTGCGTAGAGGTTTAGGGAGTTCTTTAATGATCCGTGCAATGTAAGCACCAGTTGATGCTTTCTCGTCTCACTGATGGTTCAGGATACACTGACACATCACTAAGGTAAACAACTAGCAGCTTTAGAACCTGATCCAAAAATAATTTAAGAGTTTTTCCATTGACTTTAATGGGTTTTGGATGAGGCAGTGATTGACTACATCCACCTAAACTGGAAACCTCAGAACTAACTAAACTTCCCAAAGTATCTTCTCCAAATATTTACTAGATCTTAATATTAACACTTCTGGATTCTTCAGAAGTTCCCTGGTCAGTAACAGAGAGAGGATCTTTCCAGGACCCTTAAGCCAAGATTTTCAAAATGTAGGAACCTAAAGTTGACTTTCAGTGGGTGTTGAGTGCTTAAGTCCTTTTGAAAATCCCACTCTTAAAAGTCTCACTTGAGGCTCCTTTAAAAAAAAATCTTGGTCTAAGTTATTAAATACTTATCTTACTAAACTATAAATAAACATAAAATAGCATGATTATTGTATAAAATACAAATTACATATACAGCACCATAAACCTACACAAGACTATGCAAATATAGTTAAATACATTTTCTGTCCCAAAAATATAGTTCATAGAGGTCATCTTAGTCCCAGACCAGTTCTATATCTGTGTCTAACACTTGGGTTGAGAAAGTTCAGAAAAAGTTAACACGCTTCATGGCATGAGAAGCAATTGGCTTATATGGCTCTTCCTTCTCCTCTCATTCACTTCTTTGGCTTGTCCAGAAGTGTAAGATATTAATGGAGTGGGTCAGGAAATGAATGGAAGATTTTTTTTCCAGGATTTTTGTTTTAAAATGTCTTGTGTTTTTTTCCAACAAAATAGGAACCTTTTCACGAGGATTTGTTTTGTTGAAAGGCCACTAAATTTGGGAAATGTAGACCAAATGTTTGGACTAGCTCTAGAAGTCAGTATTAGAGGGCAGGCCAGGTAAAGGATAGTCTATATAGCCACTAATTACTATCTCATGTCAGGCTGCCAGTTGGTCATCTCTTCCTTTATGCTCACTGTTTGAAATCTAGTCTTTCCACAGTAGCATGTCTGGGACTAATATATAGGAAGAGCAGGACTGTGGTGGCACTATAAAGTAGTAATACCGAAGTCACAAAATGACCAACCTCCCTTTTACTTGTCTGTCTTTGACAGGCAGACAGAATGTGTGTCACATGGTGCAGGTGGCAATTTTTAATTTCCTGGGAACATCTTGTTTTACTGCATTTGGCAGTTTTATATCTTCATCAGACTCTTTATTAGTGCATTGGTGAGTCTCTTTCTAATCATACCTGTTACGTTAATTATGTTGTGTGTAACAGCAAAGCCCCATCACCCCAAGGAGATTACAGGTATTCTGTGGATTAGAACCAAAGATCAACCAACTGGACTACAAATTGTCAGCTATTCCCTCTGCAACTCCCTGAATTCGGTGGCTGTGCTCTCATGAAATTCTCTCATCTACCACTTGCTTTCAAAGGTCTATGAAGCCATTGCTACATAATTAACAATTTCCTTAAAAGGCCCCATAACAATAAAAAGATGTCTCAAACTTCCTTCATATCTATTCCCTGTTTGATACTTTTGGAGAAATATTTTGATACATTGCCTGAAACCTGAAATCCATACTTGCTATGAATTAGGGCCAAAATGAAGTCATCTTTGCTTCTCCTACCTCCTCCTTGGTTATAAGCCCCTGGCAGACACTTTGCAGTTGGAACAGCCATGCAAAGAATGTGACAGTAACGGCTGGCTAACGCTTTCTAATGATCCCTGTTTCATCTCTGAGCTGCAAAGAATAATACACACTGTCTTTTTCTAGGTAACTTTCTAAGCAGAACCCTTAAGACCTGATGCAAAACCTTGCTGAGAGATGGGTTTGCAGCTGCACTTGTTCCCTCCCCTTCCCATTGTGTCTGTGTTACTGATTAATTTTCGGTTCTAAGTGCTAAGCTTTGTCTCAGACTCATTCAGATCAATATTGGAAGAAAAAGAGAAAATGAAAGAAAGAAAAAGAATTTTATCAGCTCCCTGCTAGAACCAAGGGCAATTGAGATTTTTTTTTCTTTTGAAAGCTGAACAAAGGTTGGTTGAGATTTCTGGAGCTATGAGATTTCATATTTTCAGTGAATATTTAGGGCCTGATTCACCACTGCATTACTCTAGTTTTACACCAGTGAAAGTCCATTGATTTAGAATTGAGTTACTTTTGTGTTATACTGGCATAACTATCTACCTAAGGTACTTATATGGCACCCATTATCAGAGTGTTTTAGTATCTCACCATCATTAATATATTTATCCTCAAAACACCCCTGTGAGCTGTGGAAGTGCTATTATCCTCATGCTGCAGAAGGCAATTAGAGGCTGTGAATTCCACTGAATGGCAGGGTACCTAGGAGTTAGGCATTGCATTCTTGTGTGGATTTAGCCCTAAGTAACTTGTACAAGGTCACATAAGAAGTCTGTCAGAGTAAAGAAGGGATATTCCTTAACCACTGGACCATCCTTCTTCTCTAGATTACATGGTAGTAAGTTAGGCTGTTTTACTCAAACAAAACACCTTAGAGCTGGTCAAAAATTGAACATTTTTCAAAATGTTTTGGGAAGTAATTTTGTCAAGACTTGTAGTAGAGCTAGGTAAATATTTCAAGTATAAAAATATTGGTGTATAAAAACAAAGGCCTTTGTTCATAGGGTTTAATGATGTCACATAGAAGGGAATGTAGGAATTAAATATTCAGTACAATACGCATGTTAGTCATGTAACTAAAATTAATTGTAATTGAAACTGAACAGGTAATGTGCCATATATTATAGTGAATATGTACATCTTAGTACTAATTCCAGAAACAGCTGCAGTTTTATTCCATGGAAGGTATTCAAAAAATGTCCTCCCTAGAACTGTAGGAACAATCCATTGCTGGTAAAACAAGAAATGCAGTTCAAATTCCTCTTGTCTATATATGAGTTTCATTAATAGATCGGAGATAGCCCTTTGTCTGACTGGCTTTATTTGCTAACCCACTTTGCCTGGGGGAGTTCCTGTGTTTGTACAGTGCCTAGCAAAATGGAGAGTGACTTGTCTGGTCAGATCCCTATCCTGGACATGTCTTTTTTTTGTAGGTAGAAGATGCCATGATGGATGTGTATGATTCTGTGTACGAGGAAGTGAGGAGGAACTTGTCCAGCTTCAGGAGGCAGGAACTAGCTACCATCCATGAAACAGTAAGTTGCTTCTAGTCTTGGTGTATCCAGGCTCAGGAGATCTTGCTCCAGGGTGTCTTTACACTGGCTTCAGTTAGCTTTGGATGAAGCCTATATTCTTCTGTTGTCCGGACATCCCAAACACCATAGTGTTTTTTTCTTCTTTAGGTCACAGAGCTCCTGCTCAGTTCTTCTGTGTCCACTACTGCGATTGCTTTTCTGGGCTTGGCATTGCTAGGTTTGGCTGGCTGAATTAGCAGCAGGATGAAAGGATTAGTAGGCGTTGCACAGGACTATAGATAATGATAAACTACAAATATTAAGATTTTTCCAACCCATTGTGCAGTGATGACCACGCCCTCCAACACACACCCACAGTTCTCAGTGAGGAGACCTGGGTTTCTGAGCATCCCATTCACCCAAATACCAAGAGGTAATTTCACCTCCCTGAGAGAGCATTTCACACCACAAACCATGTAGTCCCTTTGCCATTCCGTGCTGATTCCTTAATGGTGTCTGCGTAGTAGCCCATATCCCTGAAAGATGGGAGCCCTCCCACAATGTTGTTGTTGTTGCCATCCCAGAATCAATATCCTGGGGGTGCTCCATAATGTGAATGTGATTTGCAGGCACAACTTCAACAATATGGCCAACTGAAGGTAAATTTCCCACTGTGGAAGCATCAGGACCAAACAATGTCTCTTTTTGGTGGGTTTTTATTTCCAAAGTTTTAAGCTGCTAACGTGACAAAGCAAGTTGCACAGCTCTGAGGAATCCTGACCTTGCAGTGCAGCATGTAGATATAAAGGAGAGCTATTGCCCCAGTTCTGTGATGCAGTAGGTAGATTAATGTGACTGCACTGAGCCTAGGGATTGCTTCACTTAGTGTGTGCAAGATGAGATAACAGTGGCAGACAGAATGTTTCCTGTGGAGAGAAACACAGGAGTCCTTTACAGACAGCTGATTAAAGGAAATGCCATACCTTGCACAGCAAGGTCTGTTCGGATAGTGATCTAATGTCATGCTGTGGGACTAGAGGGGAAGGTCAACACTGCTAATTTGTTTCTGGACTCCTCCCTCTAGCTCTGTATTTTCTGTCCTGATTTTTCAGCAGAGGGAATGGTGGATTAACCTATGTCTCTGTGAACGGACAAGCTAGGGTCTAATACAAAGCCGACAGTAAACGTAAAGACTTCCACAGGTTTCAGTGGGGTATGGATCAGGCCTTAAGACATTTAAATCTCTGTTTTTAACTGCTATAATGATATATTTATTTATAATGCTACTTGCCCTCTGCAGCCAGGGGGTCATGAAATCCTGGCCCAGAGTAAGGAAGACAGAGAAAAACGTTTATCTCCCCTGGATTGCAGCAGTCTGACAGAGAGAAGGTTGGTAAGAGAAGAGGAACCCAGGCAGTGGTGTAGTTTTTGTTTCTTCTGTTTCAGTTTCTGTGCTGTGGAAAGCAGTCACCCTTTGGAGAAACAGGAGGCATTGAAAATGAGACATGTTCATCAGAACATATGGGCACAGCCAGAGAGGTAAGGGAATAATGGAGGAGCCATTTGTCAGATGTCAAGGATGACCCATTAGCTTTTTAGCTGCTAGTTAAACTAGCTCAACTGACCTAACTTGCGGGGGAGGGGAGAGGGGAGAAGACCTAAATGACTACATGTGGTGCGGAGAAGCGGTGAATTAGGGCTTCACTCTTTACCTTGGTCAGCATTTTCAATCCCAATCCAGCCCTACAACTGCTGCAGATCCCTTGTTGTTTCCTTCTCTCTGGATAACTGGATTGACTGGCATCTACATCAACAGACCATTAACTTGAGTCTTTTGTCTAAACAGCAACCAATAGCGCTGTGGGCCAGTGCAGTAGCAGGATGATCATTATTCCCAAACTCTTTCCATGGAGCTACTGACAAGACCTTCTTCCATCTTACCTGGGCTCCAGGCTCCCAGCTCAAAGCCAGTCCCCCTCGCTCATACCAGCTGCCTCCATTTTCATTGCACCATTGACCGTGTCTATTTGGAACTTTCTGAGCCATATTTTCACTTTCATTTTTTCCCTACTATTGAAGGGAAACTCCAGGTGTGATGAGAGAAATGGTGACCTTTTGAGGGATAAAATGAGGAAGGATTACCGCCCATGTCCCTTGCCATCACGCCTATTCCTACTTACTGGCTGCCAGAAGACACCTCCTCAGTTGTATCCATTAGAAGAAGGGCATTGATTTTTTTTTTTTAATTAGAAATGCAAATTGGCATCTTGCTGGCTGAAAACAGCAACTAGAAGAAACTGCAATGGATTGGTAGTTCCCTGAGCCACAGATACAATTCTGTAGCTGTTCCTTCACCCGGTTTGACGCTTGCAGCTCTAGAGAGCCTTGAAAATGCCTGATCTCTTCAATTTGTCATTTCTCAGAAGCTTCTTTTCTTGTCCTCTGACCTTGCAGTGGACACATGATGTCATGCTTCTGTGTGATGTCAGATG
Organism: Chelonoidis abingdonii; assembly: GCF_003597395.2. Lineage (NCBI taxonomy): Eukaryota > Metazoa > Chordata > Testudines > Testudinidae > Chelonoidis > Chelonoidis abingdonii. The sequence continues at coordinate 43,090,414 of NC_133772.1, forward strand.
CCTATCAATCCAGTCAGACATCTCTATTTGCAGTAAAATTATGAAGTGTGAGAGGTATTTTGCTTGCGGATAGCAACAAGCTGAACATGCAGATTTTCATATGTAAATTATACATACTACCCTTTTCCAGGGTATTAGAGAATTACTAAGAATTCACTGGGAAATACCTAGCTTCTAGGAACCCAGAAATCTCTTTTTTTCCATTCAAGAGCATAAACCACTTTTCAGTAAGCTCTTCAATTTTTTTTGAGGAAGCAAATAAACAGAACCAATACCAGATGATTGCTGCCATGAGGCTGTAACTTGGATTTTTCTCAGTAGATTTGCCTGGACTGTGTAATTTTCTTCTGTTTGACCAGTAGTGCTAATTAAAGTTGCCATCTTAATATGTATACTTGTCCTAGGAGACAAAATGATTGTGTTGCTATGGTTATGCAAAGACATCATGTATTAATGCAATGTCCTAACACATAGTGTATAAATTCAGAACTTTTTAATTATCCTGCTGATCAATGTTCAGGACATGGAACAAATTCATGATGATACAGGGTACCATGGGAAGCAACCTTTCTGATTATATCTGCCTTCTGAAAACTGAATTCTGAAGTGTAACTTAGGAAACAGGCTGCAACTGATAATAAAACGGCTGTAGGAAAAGAAGTGAGGGGAAGAAATGTCGCTGTTGTGTGGTGGTGCAGGAGCAGGGTGTTTACATAGCTATTTATGCTTTGAATTCCCTCCTGCTAATAGTAAAGGGAGATAAACTGCAGTGATGCATTCTGTAGAATTTATGGGAATGGAGGAAGTGATCTTGTGTCCTAGCAGCTGCTGCTCATTTTATCTTTGGGTTCAATTCTGCAACGATCCGAGTACTCTGGCCTGATCTAGCAAAGCATTTAAGTAAGTGCTTAACCTGAATAGTGTGTCTCTCACTCACACTCACACACAGACTTCAGCGGGACTGTTCATATGCTTAAAATTAAGCACTAGCTTAAGTGCTTTTGCTAGTTCCAGCCAGAGTGCTCAGCATCTTGCAGGATCAAGCCCTTTACTAGCATCGCATTTCAGACTTAAACCACAGCATGTCAGAAGACTTGCAACAAACATTATTGTGCATTTCACATGCCTTCATTCCATCTTCCTTTTTCTTTCCTCCTTTTATATACACACGCTCTCTCCCCAGAAATCTTGAAATGTATTTTACCTGGTGCGATTCCAAAACTATCCCCGCAACGCCAGGTATACTGTAGGTAACTGGCTATGGAGAGCACAGTAGGGCAAGAGAACCAGGGAGACATAGACCTCATTCACTACCAAGCCAAGGTTCCATGTCTCAAAGTATAACACAATCTGCAGCAGTGCACTGGTGCCAGAATTCAGGTTGCATACAGTGACAGGTAAATTCAAGAACGAGGATTTGCACTATTGCTGCAGCTCTCTGTGCTAGTTGAGGAGGAGGAAAGCAGGATAAAGCAAACCTAACTCTGATTCCTGTTGTTTAGGCAGAGGCTGTCTCTAGGATACAGGGTCTGTAAGAGACAGGGCTTGGAAGCTGCTTCTGCTGTGAGGGATGATGATGATGTCTGTCAAGCAGAGAGAGATGGGGAAGCCTCTGCAGAGATAAAAGAGGTGAACTCCTCCAAGCTGCCACTGTACTTTCATATAATATCTGTCATTTCAGGATTGCCTCCAAGAGATCCAAGACTTCCTAAAAAAACTTATGGACTTCGTCTCTGCGCTACTGATGATCACAATCTGCTTCATGGTAGCTATCTTTGTTCCTTTGGTACCCTAATTTTCTGAACAAACTGAGGGAGGGATAGTTCAGTGGCTTGAGAAGGCAGGTCACCTTGAAAAGCATGCGTGCAGGAGACAGGTTTTTGGATCTGGCGGTGATGAGCCAGCAGCATGAAGTTCAGTAGCAAAGGAAATAACCCTGATGTGATTTACCACAGAGACTTGTGGAGAAGCTATCCAGTCTCATGGGGTAGATGCCAATAGGGCTGCCAGTCAGTCTGAGGAATCACAGCCAATTCTCTGCTGGAACAGGCTCGCTAAATTCCTGGCAGCCATAGGTTCTGTGCTGAGCTTGGGGAATAGGTCTGGAAATTGGCTTCTTCAGAACTTGAATCCCACTGTCAAGGGTGTTGAGTCTAAGCATTTTGTCCTGTGGCTGAGGCTGTGCCATATTCTAACCACCACATGATCTAACATTGCTTTGTAGTGTTTAGAGCTGGTCAAAATATTGTCATCAAACACTTTTTTTGACCAAAAATATCTTGTCAACCAAAGGAAACATTATCACAGAAAATATTCATCTTGGTCAAAATTTTCCAGTGTTTTGATGGAAAAACCAAAATAATTTTGGTAAGTTTGATTTCTTTGAAAACTTTTACCCAAACCCTGATACTTTTACCAATTTTTTTTTACAGCAAATTTTTTGTTAAAAAAAAAAAATTGAAAACTCATCATGGAAATTGTCTTTAAAAAATAAAAACCTCCCAAAATTAAATTTCCTACAAAAAAAATAATTGGCAGTAGTAACCAGCTGTAATGTTACTGTTAGATATGCAAGACAGCAACTTCCTGCAGGAAGAAGTTGTGGAAGCTAGACTGTGATACATAGGAGGTCAGCTGCCTGCCTTCCAGCTGAGGCTAGGTATCAGATAATAACTTGAAGATCATCTGGTATTAGGTGTGCCAGCAAGTAGCTCAGTTGAGCTGGAGAGCTGCAGGGAGTAGGAAGGCTGCTGCTGAGGACAGAACCCAGTTCATGACACTCTCTGGCAGATGGCCTGTGTAATCCTGTGGGGAACAGGCTAGGAAGAAGGAACCAGAAACTTGTCTTGACTCCCAGGCATTCTGTGAAGTGTAATCCTGTGGGGAGTAGATTGGCCCCAGCAGAAGACCCCAGGTCAGGAGAAAAGACAGGATTGGTGTGCTGAACAGTGTTTTGTTTTTGAATAACAAACACTGAAGTCCTGTAGAAGAAGGAGCAGGAATCCTGTGGCTGGCAAGTGTTGCTGGTGCATGGGCAGGTGAGATGATAACCCACTGCCTTACAGATATGCAGAGGTGCATCTAGCCAGTGGTTGGAGTATGCTGTTAATAGAACAAGCATGTTTAGTATTTAGTCACCACTTGGCAGACACAACATACATTAATTACCTCTACACAAGGGTCCTGCACATGTAATAAAACATGCCTTCAGTCCTGTTCCATATACAGAATATTAAGTTTCACCTGCTCTAATAACTCTCCAGTTGACCTTCAGTTATTGAAGCAAGATTTTTCTGACCAGGTCTGTACGTATAGTTGGGTTTCAGACTTGTCACAATCACCCTTAAATCTACCCGGGCTCACCATGCAATGCGGAGCTATTATATCTAACTTGCTATACATGAATGGATGACCTGGACCTAAATACATGGTTGTAATACATTCAAGGGGTTGCCTGGACTCTGTGAATGCTGCATGAGAGCAGCAAGAGTCTCCAGAGTGAATCACACCTGCCTGCTGACTCCTGCATTGAATACCAGTTTGTCTTTTAATAATGATGGAATAAATATTTGCTCTTTTTTAAAGTTTACTGATTTGCCCAAAATGTTAGTCTTAGCTATTCTCCTCTGAATTGCTGGGTCAGATGATGGAAGATCAGCAGTGGGTAGAGCTCTGATACTATTGCAGGAAGATGGCACATGTAATTGTGGCCTGGGAGCAGATGATGCCTGACCTGCTGAATTCTGATAGGCTTAGAAAACCTTCTGCTTCAGGCAATTAGAATACAAACATAACCATAAAATTACAAATCATAAAGGTTAGTGTGCAGCATTTCTATTTTAAACTTTTATCATTCTGTTACGAACAACCGCTAAGCATTCTGACTTATAACAGTTCCATCCAGGGTATTTCCTGATGCATAGAATTACATAGGTATATAAAATTCTATCACTAATATTACGATGGTTATGTTGATTCTCAGTGTAGATTAGCTCCTCCCATGGAACTATGCATGAGACATACCAGATGCATTATACAATGTCACATCTTGGAATATTTTGGGTAATGTTTTTCACAGTTTGGGTATAGGAAAAATCTCACTCCAACTCTACTGAAAGAAAGCTGTGGCTTTTATTTCATAGCTGTGAAATGGCAGCTATCAACTAGGACTGGTTTTGAAGAATATGGTAGGAGGCACCTCATTCTATTTCTAAAATATTTTTACCATTACGATTGCAGGATGCAAAAAGAAGTGTACGGTGGCTGCCTTAGTTACTGCAGGTGTTGCTATCTTCCAGCTACCAATGAGCTCTTCAGAAATGTTCAGAAATCAGACTGTACATTCAAAGAGGCACTTTCATATTAAGGCAAACTTTTATAAAGAACATATAGTTACAGCCTCCATTATTCCCCCAGCAACCTGGCTTCTGATATGTTGCCCACGTAGGTTCTGATACAGCCTTCAATTATATGATCACACAATACTGGGCAATGTGATGTACCATTCAGCAAATTCGTATACTACAGTACAAAGGAACTGCATTCTTTTGTATGCTCAGAGGCACACATGTATGTTATATTACTCCAAACAGTACCTACTGAGATTTTTATTTTTCAATCAAAAACTACTGTAGTGCAGACAGGAGCAGACTTAACTTGGTTGTGGGAATCTGAATCCTGAATTTTCCAACTTATTCTCACTTCTGATATTATGGTATTGGAACTGAAATTAGAGCCCCATTGTGCTAGATGCTGTATATAACAGTCTCTGCCCCAAATAACTTAGTCTAAGCAGACCAGACAGAGGATGGGAGAAAGGAAGAACCATTATCCCCATTTTACAGATGGAAAATTCAGGCACAGAGAGAGTGACTTTTCCTGTGTGACCCTGGGATGTCTGTGGCAGAGCAGAAATTGAACCCAGATCTCCTGAGTCCCAATCAGGTGCCTTAACAATGATATTTTTTCTCTCTCTCTTGAAATTTCAGCCTTAGCATTTCACAGTAATGTAACTTTTTTGGGTATGCAACAGCCTGATACAGTAGCTCAGAGATACGTGTGAATTATGTTCTCTGTATGTGTGTGTATCAGTACCTTTGCACTCAGGTGAAGTAACAGCCAACCATCAGTCCTGATATTTCATTCTTTGCCTCTCTGATTCCTTAGGTTTATGGGATGATTTTAACTTCATTCCTCTGGTTCTCCATCCACTTCAGCAACAATCTGGACCGGAGAGGCAAATACATTTTCAGAGAGACCTAGAAAACAGTCATCCAGCTTCCCCACCAGAGCAAGGATTTCTAACCCTTGAATTGGAAAACCATCTGAAAGTTCTCCACAGAGTTCTCTGAGAAGCTGTGGCTAGGTGACAGGAGCTGGGCCTTGGTACCTTTTATGTTTCTCTTTACCGCATTACCTCCTCCTCTGCATTGTCAGCTGACTAGTGGGAATGATCATCGGGCAGCACAGGAGAGAAAGATGTGACATTTTCTTTAAAGACAGATGGACTGTGACAGGCAGCCAACTGGGGAATCAGGGCCATGTAGAGACACAGATGGGCATCTTTAGCATTGGTGTGAGATGAGGATGGTAGCAAGGAACCAGACAGCCACTCACCCAGAAAACCATCGAGCCCAGCTAGCTAAAAACCAAACCCTGATCCAATTACTTCTGTCAGTGCCTGAAAACAGACCGCTTAAAACTCCGTCAGTGTGCCAAAACATACAAAAACTAGAATACCAGCAAGAAGAAAAAAGAAGTTCAGTTAATACCCCTCATGCAGGAAAATGTCCTCTCAGCTATAGCCAAAACAAATGCCTCATGATAATCAGTCCCACCACAATTCATGGCAAAACAACCACTTACATTCAACACACACACACACACACGGTATGTTTATACTATGGGATTATTCCAATTTTACATAAACCGGTTTTGTAAAACATTGTATAAAGTCAAGTGCACGCGGCCACACTAAGCACATTGGTGGTGTGCATCCATGGTCCGAGGCTAGCGTCGATTTTTCTGGAGCGTTGCACTGTGGGTAACTATTCCATAGCTATCCCATAGTTCCCACAGTCTCCCCCACCCCTTGGAATTCTGGGTTGAGATCCCAGTGCCTGGTAGGGCAAAAATCATTGTCGCGGGTGGTTCTGAGTAAGTGTCATCAGTCATTCCTTCCTCCAGGAAAGCAACGGCAGACAATCATTTCGCGCCCTTTTTCCCTGGATTGCCCTGGCAGACGCCATAGCACGGCAACCATAGAGCCCATTCAGCCTTTTTTTTTACTGTCACCATATGTGTACTGGATGCCGCTGACAGAGGCGATACTATATGAGGGCTTACACAGCAGCATTCATATTGACCTTTGATGAAAGCAGAGTGTTCAGTTGTTCTGTAACGTTTGCTGACACATTGTAATTGGCAGTGAGATGACAGTTATTGTCATTTCTGTATGTCTGCTGTGTCATGATGCTCCGGCTGAGGCAGCCGGGGAAAGCACAATGAGAATCGACTCGAGTCAATCTCCTTTATGTATTAAAATAGAGTAGTCCTGCCTAAGATATGCCGGTCCGGTTAAATCCGAAATGAAAGCTGCATGCCATAAGGGTGTGCCTGCACAACCCACGTGCTTCA
>NC_133772.1:43098409-43274600 GCF_003597395.2 Chelonoidis abingdonii
GCTAAAATGGGTTTAAACACGTAGTGTAGACCAGGCCACACACACACACAACCCCCACACCACCACCAAATAACCAGTTGCCCCTGGCAGAAAGAAGAAAGAAATGCATTAGAGGAACATGGGATAAGTAACTTATTTTAACTAATTATCCACCAAGTTTCCCACAGTCCATTCTGTTCCTGAACTAAAATTACAAACTGGGGAACTATTGTAAATTTATAAATGTGTTTGCCAAAACAGAAGTTAAAAAACCAATAAGAAATTATGGAAAGTAAAATAAAGATGGTAGCATTTACATTTAAAAGAACGTCAACATTGGATGTTACAATGTATCACAAGATAACAAATCAAATAAATAAATGTATGCTGAGTACTCTGAAAAAACAGGCACTAGTCCTCTCAAGGAGGGCACCCAAAATTAGTTTACACTTCTGACAATTTTGCCTTTAATTTCTGAGACTCAGTTAACTCAAGGTCCTATCAGTCTTGATACACAGACGAACTTTATCCTAAATCTACACTATTCTCACCATGTGACTATCACTGTAGAACTCTGTATCTTTAAGTAAAGATCCTTATCAATCCACCACTATGCTTGTGTGTCAATGAGATTATGGGACTGCCCATGGCAGTTCAACCAAATCTCTCTCCAGTTAGAATATAGAAATTTGAACAAGTTACTTATCAAAGTCAATTTGATTCAAAATTGCTTTGCCTTGGTGCTATTCATAGCTAAACTCTTTCCATTATGGACATATTCACTATTATAATGCATCAAACCCCACATACATGTTTCTAGAATAATTTTAAAGCTATTTGTAATTTCTCTGGAAGTTCACGAATACTGTAAACTCTTTAACTAAATATTCAGCAGTGCCAAAAGTCTGGAGCTTAATTGGACAATTCAGAATTCTTTTTCTCTCTTAGCTAAGAAGTTGTCAGTTTCTTGTCACTGCAAAAAATGATCTAGGGCTTCTCCACATGAAGACTTAGTGCAGGCAAGCTGGGGTGTAAATCTTCCATGGCACTAGTCTGCTGCTCACCAAGTGGGCGTGTGGACACAGCTGCTTCCCCTTTTTATTTTTTTTTTGCAGCATGTTTCAAACAGCAGTAGTTCAAAGCACACTGCAGAACCTTTAATACATGGTAGCATTTAATGCATACAGCCAGTTACTGCACCGCAGGCTAGTACCCTGTAGATTTACACTGCAGCTTGCCATGCACGAAGGCCTGGTCTACAATGAAAAGTTACATCAGCATAGCTACGTCAGTGAAAAAACCACACTCCTGATGGACATAGCTATGCTGACATACCTCCCTGGGGACACCACTAGCCAATGGAAGAGGTCTTCCATCGAAATCCCTAGCATTGGCTGAGGAGTAGGTGTAGAAAAACCCCTTCTGTCACTGTAGGCTGCATCTACATGACGACCATGTGCCACTCTAGTCTGCGTAGTGTAGACGTACCATTGGTCTCTGTATGGACAAGCACCTAGGCTGATTGCTTTAACACACTCTTAATCTTTCTGAGATGCACCTTTGCTGTACCCAGCCATGATTTCCTGTCACAAATAATACTATTCTCAGTGACATGAGTTCTTCTGGGCTTGACATTCTCAGTTACTTGTTGCCTTAGAGCCAGATTTTTAAAGATAGGAGCCTAATGATGCAAATAAGCACCTAGTGGGATTTTCAAAAGCACCTAGGTGCCAAATTCCTATTGATTTCCCATCTTTTGTTTTCCCAAGACATCAGGTGTTAGCAGAGAGGGGGTGCTCTCCATCGCTACCTGATGACAATCCCATTCATGTAATCTCATCCAGATGTTTCAGTTTCAGTGAGCAAATTGCTGAACAGAGCTTTTTGTACAATTTCTGATGAGCCATGTGGCTTTGCTCCTCTTCTAGGTAAAGTTGATGTGGACCAATTAGAAAGCAAACTTCCTATCTGATGACCTTTTGAAACATCCAACCAGACAAGTAGCTTGGGACATACTAGTTTCCACTAAACATTTTAGGACCTATATCAGCTTGCAACATCCGTTGCCACCAATTGTGCATTTAGTATGATAATCTTTTAAGACAATTGTTAATCCAGGCTTCAGTCAGTAATCTACTTCCACAAGCTGCTTTTGTAGGTTCCTCTTGCAGTATATCTTGAACAACTTTACACAACCCTACCTTCTTTGCCAGGCCGCAGTTTCTCCATCAGCATATTTAGCAGTCTGCACAGATATCCTTTTTCAAACTCCTGTCTCTATAAAGAGTCTCATGACATTCCTTGATGATTGTGTAGTTGTTTAGGTGTTCATTATGCAGCAATATAAACTTACTTGACCAATTTTTTTTCTTGGTTCAATGCCAATAATTTTGATGGTAATGAAACAGTAAGACAAAACAGTTGTGCATGTCACTGTACCAATTTCATAGAATCAAAGACTTTAAGGTCAGAAGGGACCATTGTGATCATCTAGTCTGACCTCCACATCAGTGATAAGGTTGGTGAGATCACTTTATCTGTTAAATTGTTTATCTACCTGCTAAACTGTTTATCACATTTTGTGGTCATTTAGTCCTTATAACTATTTGGACAGGGTCACCATAAAGATTTTCACGTCACCTTGGCTGTTCAATAAGCTAATTGACTCTATCATCTTTTTTTAGCATAAAACAACAAGGTGTTTGTATGTTTGTTAATGATTAGTTAGATATTTCATATTGATTACATTTCTAATTTAAAAAGGAAGCGTTGTCCTAACTGTTTGAAATATCTTGCCATCATAGCTCCTTTTGGCAAGGAACTTTCTGTAATTGCAAGGGTCGATTTCAGAATGCTTTAAATTAGTGCAACAGATGGGGCCAGATCCTCAGCTGAGGATTTGCCCCATTGTTTGTTTCAATCAACCTCTGATCTGTATGATAGACAATTAGAATACCATACTACTGAATTAAAAATAAACTGATGTACTCTGTGCGTCACTGTCAAAGCTAATGCTATGGTTATCCCAAAGGCCAGCTGGAGGGTCATGTGACTCTTGACTACTTCAATAAAAATTTATGTCATGGCAAAATGCTATCGTCCCTCACTCTTTCTGTATGCACACAAGGCTGTTTGGGTGGCTGTGGTGTTTGTATAATGAAGCTTGGCAGCAATTCAGCGTTGGTAAGATGTATTATCCATACAGCTGGCAGTCGCTCTGGCATACAAGCATATCCTAGCAGTGAAGGGCAGCTATGACTGTATCAAACTTTGAAGAAGGGGAGCGTACCAGCCTGCTCAGCTTCTGTTCCTTATTGCTGCAGTCATCAGCCTCCCCTCCCCAGGAACCAACTAGGGTTAGAGCAGGAATGTGTTCCTTTCAAACTACAAAACAAGCTTAGAAAGAAGTAAGTATCTAATCTCTATATAAAGAACATGGTGTTCAGGTTAAAGAACTAACTAACATTTAACAGAGAGCCTGAAAGGAAGGTTTCTGGGGGTGTTATTTTTGGCTTCAAGACTCTATGGTGACTGGAGAACTAGTGAAATTCTGATTTCACAAGAGGTTGAGCAAATGCAAGGGAAAAGACCTTTTTGATTAACCTATTTGTTTAATGAGCAGGATTGGTTCATTACTTGTTTTTTCACATCTATTTAACTCCCATATTTAATGAATATTTGGGTGTAAGGATGGCATTGTTAGATTCAGCACTGCCCCAACCCTGTCCGTTGAGGTGGGAGAGTAGATAATAAACATCTCTGAGAGCCCCAAGAGATCCTCCTGCCCACCTAGGGAAGACCAGTCTGGTATTTCGAATGTAAGGGGCTGAGGGTGAAATCGTTTCAGGCCTTCTTTATATACCATAAAAAAGGGCCCACACCCAATGTTTAAGTCCTTTACGGCTCACTGGATCTACATTGGGGGAAACAGGCAGGTATCCAGTATTTGTCATAGCTACAACTCCTGTGACACCTATGGCTGGAAGGTGGAGAAGAGGGATTTTCTGTGTTTTGGACTTTTTGGGGGTGGGGAAGAGGGCTGGTTGGGGTTTTTTTTTTCTTTATTCCTCCTGAAAAGAGCATGTTAAGCTTTTTTATTGCTGTGGAAGTAGGGGTGGGAACCTGAACTGCATCCTTTTTACAGCAGGCTAGTACAGCTGGAGTACAACCCGTTATTTGTCCAGTCAAGAAGCAGACTTAGCATGCAGACTTTCTTGCAATGAGGTGGCCAGTTCTCCCCTCCTTTCTGAGGTTGTGACGTTCAGCCCAGAATCCTCAGTGAGTTTTTCCCAAAATCTAGTATGACAAGAACAATATTGTAGATACGCATTGCACCAACAGCCTGGACACCAAAAAAAAGAGCATTCCTGTGTAACACCCACAGACCCCAGTAGATAGGATTGAACCAGGGACCTCTAGGGCTTAGTACATGAGCCTCTACCACATGAGCTAAAAGCCCACTGCTGTTAGCTAAGACTGTAGAGCAGACTCATTTTATTTCTCTCTTTAAGTGGTCTTGGTGCCACTAGGTGGGACAGAGCACTACACCCAGGAGGTGTGGGTTGCACCAGCACCCCTTAAATATATGTAGTGAATACACTAAAAATACATTTTGTGGTGTTCATTACAGCCCTACCAGTGCTGATCGAATGATTTCCCCTGTTCCCAGCTTTCAATACCCACTACTTTGCAGTCACAGTCTTCCATACACAAAAGACTGACAGTAACTCCCTTTGCTGCTGCTCTTCATTCTGCAAGCTGAGGTTAATGCTGGACAAGGTTTTATTAAAGGCAGTGTCTGCTAGTGGTTCAAGTAGGTGACTGGGATTAAGGGCTCCTGGCCACAGATTCTGTTCCCCTACCCTAGCCCCTAGGTGCTGTTCTGGCAACACACAAAGACTGTAAAGGCACTGCAAAGGCCCAGGGACATGCTCCTCAGTCCCTAAATAGCCCTATGTTTCCTCCTCAGCACAGTGGGGCTTGGAATGGCACTATTGCAGACATGCCTGTACAGCAGCCCATGGGAAGCCTATGATGGGCTACTGTAAGTTTCAGCAACCAGTGACTGCTCTAACTTATGTCAGAGGCCATTTTGGCCCCCAGAGTAGTCTATAATCTCCACTTGTCCCTCGATTGTACCTACTGAAGACTTTATTCCTGGTCCTGATTGCCATTTACTTGCTGGGTAAGCCTGGACAAGTCATGTGATGTAACCCCTCTGTGCCTCAGTTTACACATTAGCACAACAGAGATAAATAACACCTACTTCCCAAAGCTGTCAGCTGGGAAGTCCTGATTGATTAATGACTGGAAAGGGCTTTTATATCCTTGGCAGAAAGACACAACAGAACAGCCCAATATTATCATTTATTAAAAAGCTGTGCACTAAAAACTGGCTGTGCCCATAACAGAATCAATTTTATTTTGATGAGTAGTGATGAAGAATGAGAAGGAGGGATTATGAAAGAAAGTGATGCTGTGATTATAATGACTTTATTTAGCATCCCAAGAGACAGAGTCACTTTGAGAACTCAGGAGGCGGTAGCATGTGATAACAGAAAGTAATATACAAAGCACCAATTAATTTAAACATTGTTAATTATTAAAATAGTGTTTTTATTTTAGGCTCATAAAAACAGAGAACCTATTTAATGTGGATTTTAGATTTAAATGCAGGAGCCCCATCGCGGAAGCAGAGAAATGAAATCAGACCTTAGGAGCTGTGAGTCTGCGTCCATCTTTCTAAAAGGATGTGCGGTTAAACATCTCTGTCCTGTATTGTGAATAAGGAGGAGTAGAGCAAAGGCAGTGCTCCAGTATTTGTCTCCACAGTTTCAGGGGTACAGCATGTGTCTTCCCCCCTCTGAATTCTACTCCAGGAGTGTCCAGGCCAGGCTCATGTCACATGTCTCTGGACAGGAACTACTGTCCCCCTCCCTTCTGACCAGGAGATTATAAGGCTGCACAGCCCCCTGCCTTACACTGCGATATTCTCAGCAAGCCAGTCTGCCTAATGGCTAGCAACTCTGAGTTGCTTTTTCTCCAAGGGCTAAGAACAGTGTATTGCCTGCAATCACATGTTCTCCCACAGCTCTTTCGAATCAAGCACCTTTATTAACAAGAGAAAAGCATTGCAGAGAAAACATAAAAACAACAGATTGAGACCCATACTAAACATAGGAGAAACCACCCCTGTTCCCAGTGCCAGCTCCAGGCACCAGCTTATCAAGCAGGTGCTTGGGGCAGCCACTCTGGAGCGGGGTGGCACTTTCAGGTATTCGGCGGCAATTTGGCGGAGGGTCCCTCACTCCCGCTGGGAGTGAAGGACCTCCTGCTGAATTGCCGCAGATCACGATCATGGCTTTTCTTTTTTTTTTGACTGCTTGGGGTGGCAAAATCCCTGGAGCCGGCCCTGCCTGTTCCACATGGGAAGTCTGATAGACCACCATCCCTTCCAACCCTTCAGCGAGAGTTGGGGCTTCCCCTTGGACAGACAGTCATGTCCATTTGCTGAATCAAAATGAAGACCATTAGTCAAGTGAAGCTCGGCATTTTATATGTTGCTTCCTAGTATCTGGAAAACCCAGCCTGAACCAGTATATGCAAATCACCCCAGGGTGGAATTTCTGTGGAGTTATTTACAATCTCAGAGGCATCACCCCTTCTGTTTTAATTCATGTAAGGGCTGTGGTAACCCTCCCCCCCGAGAGTAGAACGCAATCACACATAACCCATTCATAAGTTTAATACAGAGCTCCCCCAAAATACTGCATGGGATTGCAATATCTGTCACACTTGTCACTAGGGCCACGTCTACACTGGCAAAAATGGGACCCAGAGTTGCTGGTGCCAAACAGTGGAGCTCCGATGGTGATGACGGTACAAGCTATAGTGTAGACAGAGTCCAGATCATTTGACCTCTACCTGTCATCGAAATGCATAAGCTCTATCTGCATTAGAGCCTTCACCCTTGCTGCTACTACTTACTAGTTGTGAATTCCAGTTCCCATTTTTGCCAGTCAGCACAGCCTGAGGAGTTCTGACCCATTTGTAAGTGCTGCAGAAACAGACTCGGTCTTGTTGGGAGCCCAAGAAAGAGCATGCCCCAATGTGGAGAAGGGGATTAGAGCTTTCTGTGGCTGAAAAGGACAACCAACAAGGGAAACAAATGGGTTAGATGCATGTGGTGTATGGCAGATTGCATCTCCTGGACATGACTGTGTCAGAAAGCTGTGGAGCTCAACCATGGAAAGGCAGGGGTTAACCAGCAAGGCCCGGAAGCAGCTGTGGCCTGTTAGGCTTCCTGGTGCCTGTATGTCAGAGGAAGTCAGCTACTGGGAATGGATCAACCTCCAAACCGCTAGATGGAAGGATGTCCCCTTTCTGTGAGTTTGGGCTTTTATGCTATGTTTCACCCATGCAAAAACAAATAGTGGTTTAAAAAAAAATGTTATCAAGGTTGCAAAACCAAGCACTCCAAAGTTAGAAAATGCCAGACTGGAGGTTGCCTGTGCAATCTTAATTTGGTCTTCTTGTGTATATTCAGTCTTCAATTACATGATCACAGGCTATTTTTTGCCACAAGACCCCTGCCTCTTTCCGTGCATAGGGTAGATGGTGCTCATTTAAAGTGTAGCTAGTCAATAATTTGTTTTCTCTTTGTTTTTCAATGTGTGGCTTTAGGCCTTATTAGCTGCATGTTATTCAAACCCTGCTCTGAATACAGAGTGATTAATGTCCTATGGTGTTCATCACCAGCGTATCTGAGTGCGTTGCAAATGTTGATGTAGTTATTTTCACACATCCCTGTGAGGTCACAGGATATTATTATCTCTGTTTTACAGGGAAGGAACTGAAGTACAGCAAGATTAAGGTGCCTAACATAGATGCTTAGGATCTGATTTTTCAGAGTATTTTCAATTATATAGCCCTTTAGATGTTCAGAGCACAGCTTCCATTGGCTTTAGAGGCAGCTGTGAGTGCTCAGTAATTCTGCACATCTGGTTCTGGGGTTTCAAGTCAGGCACCCAGAAAATGAGAAACATATAATTAGTGACCACCCATGAAAGGTTTGGTGACTCTGTGGCAAAGACGGAGAGAATCCAACTCCTCAGGGCAGCCTTCAGCCAGGGCTGGCGCTTCCATTTAGGCGACCGCACCAAGATTTGGGAGGGCAGCATTTTGCTCCCCTTGGCGGCAATTCAGCGGTGGGGGGTCCTTCTGCGCTCCAGGTCTTCGGCAGCAATTCTGCGGCGGGTCTTTCACTCACTCCGGGACTCGCCGCCAAAGTGCCCCGAAGACCGGGCGGCGGAAGGACCCCCCACCCCCCCGGCCGCAGAATTGCCGCCAACAACCGGGAGTTCGGAAGGACCCCCGCCTAGGGTGCCAAAAACTCTGGCGCCGCTCCTGCCTTCAGCTGGCTTAACAATGAGCCCGTCCTTTCTCTTTCTGCAATCTCCTGTCTCATTCACTATACACCTTCCAATTTCTGCAGTGAATGAAGCAGGGTTCTACACATCACAGCCGCCTCCTCTACACTCCTATTTTAATTCCTAGAGCAGGGTCTCTAAAAATATCTCTGCTGAACATGTGTGAACTGTGATTTTGAAAAGGCATTGTTAACTTGGCCATATTTGGGTGGATTTTCATGGGGATGATACAGGCCACCCCTGCCAAAGTTGAAGCCCCTGCTTCGAAGCAGGGGGGAGCTAGAGCTTTTCAAAGAAAAGGCTGTCAGAGCATTTTTAAAATTGTAAAACAATATATTTTTCCCCAACCTTGTTCTTCGAAACAGCTGAACTGTTTTGGTTGAAATATTCCAGAAGTCAGCCTGAGGCAGACACCTGAGGGAAATTTCAGCCCTAACAAGTAAAGTTTGGAAAAGTTATAAACAGCTGATTATGGTCTTGTAAAGGGAAATGTTGGACAACCTTAATAACTGGCAGTGCTACCAGCTCCATCAATAATAATTGTATTTATTTCCCTCTGGGACAAGAAAGGGTTTAAAGACAGTACCTCCTCTGGAAGGATTAGCAAGTAGTAGTAAATATCACATCTGCCAGTCAGATTGTTACATCAAGTAGAACAGTGGAGAATAGTACTGGAAAAAATGATGGGGTGATGAGGAAGTTTGAAGGAAGAGTCCACTTTGGAAAAATACATGTAGCTTTAAAAATTGGCTATCCAAATCCACAATGAGTTATAGGTAACAAGCTTACTGGGGAGACATTATTGACTGTACCCCAGGAGAGCATGCTCTTTAGAGTGCCTTCTTCCCTCTCCCAATTACAAAATTAAGGAGATACTACAAATGCACTGAGCTCCTGGGAAGGTCTTAAGGAGAACAGACCAATGGACAGTTTGGTCTCATTTACCCCTTATGGAGATACAAAATGCTCTACACAGCCAAGATCATATTGTGGGCAAGAAAACTCAGGGCAGACTTATGTTCCAATTCTGTGCTATCTTTAGCTCACTAATCTTCAGTCTGCTGACATCCTCCAGGCTGCCAAACAAATGAGTGCTTAGGGAGGTCTAGATATCTCCAGCCTCAAGGGGGTTAAACATAAGCACACTTCTCTCTATATGGTAGACATATAAGACCGTTGATCAATCTGTGTGAGTTCTGGAGGAGAAGGCTGCTGAAGGAATGTTTTAAACTGACCACAGACCTGTCCACCCGACAGATATCTTTTCTTGTATAAAAGGTGCTGTCTCTCTGAGACCTGGCCGAATATAGAGGATTTTATTCTTGCCAATAAAATGAATATTCTTGTTTCACTGTTTGCTTGTGATTCTCTTTATTTGCAGATATCCGAGTGAGTTTTTATTTGCAGTGATGTTCATGGAAAGCAAAAGCATAACCAATCAGAGCTCAAATATTTGTATAAGTAGTTGGAGCAGGTGTGTCTTCACAGCCACTTTGAAAAAGCAGATGGTTTTACTTGTACAGGAGTTATTGAACAGTTGTCAATAGCGAACATATTAGTGAAAATCACAGTTTGTTTAAGCTTAGGTCCAAAAATTATACTAGATATTTAAAAAAGAAAGGAAAGAAAGAGATTTTAAAGATACGATCTTCCTCTTGAACTACGAGTGCACTTTATGCTGGCCTTTTATATCAACTGTAAACTCCTTAGCACAGGGACTGTTTCTTTTTCTTGGACAAGGCTGAACACGCTGCTTGTGCTTTCCAAGGAATAAACTTATATTCTTGACATCTGCTGTGTGTCAAATTCCAGGGTGCAGTCCAGACCAGTGAGCAGTGGTGTCACTGCCTGCCCCACAGCCTAGGATGCCTCACAATGCTTTGCTGTTATAGCTCCCAACCTGGGCTGCTCACAAACAGCCTACCGGCATGCACTTCACACCCTGAGTATCTGGGTAAAGGAGCAGCCCTGGTCCAGCAACTCTGGCCACAGCAGCCTGTCAGCAACACACCAGTCACACTCTGGCTTCTACCAGCCATGGTTACTAGTTATAGGGTGACTCCAACACTCTCTCAGTCCTGAATTTCCCTCCAAAAGTGTGTTCTGCACTGTCCAGCCTTTTCCTGGGCAGTTCAGATATAAAAGGTGTGTTGCCCCAGTAAAGGGTCAATATTTAAGTACATGCATCTGACGAAGTGGGTATTCACCCACGAAAGCTCATGCTCCAAAACGTCTGTTTGTTTATAAGGTGCCACAGGACTCTTTGCTGCTTTTACAGATCCAGACGAACTCAGCTATCCTTCTGATACTATTTAAGTTTGCTATTTTGACTGGATTTGCCAAACAGTTCGGTTTAAACACAACACTGGATTATTTTAGATTAAAAATAAAACAAGTTTATCTAACTACAAAGGGAGAGAGGTTTTAGGTCAGTTCAAGTATAAGGTATTAAAGTCAGAAATGGTTACAAGAAAAAAAAACATAAAACATTCCCAGTAGCTAAAACGTAACATGCTAGACTTGGTTCAAGGTAAATTCCACACCACAGGTTCCCAGCACCAGAAAATTCTCAGGTCAGGATCCTCCCCAAAGTCAAAGGGCTGGTTTCTTTGTCATCATGGGTGTGTGTGTGAGAGAGAGAACTATAATTTGGGGTGTTTTTGCCCCTCACTGTTAAAGTCTAATCACCCTTTGAACACATTTTCTGAAGTTTATCGCCACATAAAGTTCATTCCAGCTGTGAGGATGGGGATGTGGAGTCCCATGGTGAAAGCAGTTTTATGATGTTAGCTAAAATACAGATGGCTCTGTTCCTGCAAATGGCCACTTATCCGGTGATTGCCAATCAACTTTGATGACACCTAGCTAGAGGAGTCAGCTTGTCCTTTGCCTTTGAGAAACCAGTTTACTCCCTCTCCAGACTTGTCTGGTAAACATTGTAGTCATAATTTTAGTTTATGTTCATAACTCTTAATATATGTTTAGTACATACATTAAACAAGAATATTGATGATCAGTGTGTTGTTAGTTTTTAAACAATACCTCACAAGGCATATTTTGTACAAAGTTTATTACAATAACGTGAAGGGTGTGAATACAGGGGGTGCTTTCAGTTACTTTGACTCCCAGAAATCCTCATATGAGATAACATCACAACACTCCTCTTCAGGTTAGCTAGTAGGAGTAATGGACTGTGCTCTTGGCACATTTCCCTGCCTCCAGGCTGACTCTCACTTTAACCTTCATTTAGATTATTTGTATTACAGTAAGGAGAAATCCTCTCCTTCCCTCCAAAGCATATCAGGAGTGTTCTCATTTAACTCTTAAATTATCCCTGTTGTTTGTGGGCATATTAATCCCCTTTTCAGCCACAACCTCTCTACAGTTATGACATCAGCAATTATGACATCCCCTGTAGCCCTTAACGCCTACTGATTATACAACTGGGTTCCCTCCCACGTGGAGAACACTAGTGTTCTGAGTAGAGAAGGGTGAACAAGTTTGGATAATTTAAGAAACCCACATTGGATCCAAACCTTTGCTGAAATAATATTCCCCCCCTCCTCACTTCTTTCAATTACAGCTGGAAACTGGAAGTGCCAGAGATCTCATGAGAAAGCTTGTGCTCCTGTGATTTCCACCTTGATTTGGTTTTGGTTTTGGTTTTGGTTTGGTTTTGGTTTTTGTCAGACTCAAGCAATTCAGGTACTTTTAGAGACTCATCTGACCTTCTGAGAGGTTCATTTATCACACCACGGCAAACCACGGCTTCCCCCAATGGCTACTGCTTACTGAAAGCAATTCTCAATCTGTTTCAAAACTATCAGATGCCATTTATAACAGTAATTATACCTTAAAAAGAAGCCGCTAACCTCCTCCACTCTCTTTGAGTTGTTCTCCTCCAACACTCTCCCACGTCTCATTACATAACTCGACTGGTCACCATAGAGACACGGATATCAATATTTAAATATAACAAGGGAGACAGACTGCACAGACTGCATCTAGTTATTGTGTTTATTAGAAACAGACAAAAATTAAGCAGAGCGACATTTTTTCCTCCAAGAAACAATGCTGAAGGTCAAATGGGGAGTGAGCTGAATTTGTAGATTCAAAACAAAAAGGGTTTTCCAAGCTCAGCTCATGCTGAGGGAGGAACCATCTGCTCCCTACGATTCACAGAAAACAAACTCTGAAAACTCCTTCCTATTAGACAAGGGAGGAGATTTTTCACTTGAGGGAAAGCATGGGGGACGGTGGTGATATCAATGAAGGGAAATAGAAATAAAGCCTCACTAAGCACATACCTTTTAGAGTATGCGCAAGTTTTTGCCAGGAAGAGGCCAGCGGAGGAGCTGGGCCTCCGTTACAAAGCCTTTGTATACACTACTGCCAGAATGTGCCTTAATTGTAAGTGCATGTTCTAGAGCAGGGGTGGGCAAACTTTTTGGCCCGAGGGCCACATCTGGGTATGGAAATTGTATGGCGGGCCATGAATGCTCATGAAATTGGGGGTTGGGGTGCGAGTTGGGGTGAGGGCTCCAGCTGGGAGTGCAGGTTCTGGGGTGAGGCTGGGAATGAGGAGTTTGGGGTGCAGGCAGTTGCTCCGGGCTGGGACCAAGGGGTTTGGAGGATGGGAGGGGGATCAGGGCTGGGGCAGGGGGTTGGGACATGGGAGGAGGTTGGGGTGCAGGCTTCAGGCAGCGCTTACCACAAGCAGCTCCCAGAAGCAGCGCACATCCTTCCTCTGGCTCCTATACAGAGGAACGGCCAGGCAACTCTGAACACTGCCCCATCTGCAGGTACTGCCCCTGCAGCTCTCATTGGCTGTGGTTTCTGGCCAATGGGAGCTGCAGGGGCGGCGCTTGGGGTGGGGGCAGTGTGTGGAGCCCTATGGCTGCCCTTACATATAGGAGCCAGAAGGAGGACATGCCGCTGTTTCCAGGAGCCATACAGAGCAGGGCAAGCCCCTGGCCCTGCTTCTTATCTAGAGCATGGGAGTGAGGCAAGCTCTGGACCCCTCTTTGCGGCAGGAGCTCGAGGGCTGGATTAAAACATCTGGAGGGCTGGATGCGGCCCCCCGGCCATAGTTTGTCTACCTCTGTTCTATAGCTTGCATGTTGAGGAAGGATGTGGTAAATTTGGTCTGACGTTAGTGAAATGCATACATCTCAAAGAGGTTTCTGACATTCTTGCAACATCCACCTATTCCAAAGAACTTAATTTAGTAGTTATTATTTTAGAAAAGAGAGCCCAAAGCTGAACTCTTGAACCAAACTAATCAGAGATGACAGTGCCTTATCCTCCTACAGAAGGCATTACTGGAATTGAAAAAGGTTTGGAAAAAGGCAACAAAAATGATTAAGAGTATGGAACAGCTTCCATAAGAGGAGAATTTAATAAGACTGGGACTTTTCAGCTTGGAAAAGAGACGACTAAGGAGGGATATGGTAGAGGTCTATAAAATCATGATTGGTGTGAAGAAAGTCAATAAGGTGTTATTTACTCTTTCTCAAAACACAAGAACTAGGGGTCACCAAATGAAATTAATAGGCAGCAGGTTTAAAACAAACAAAAGGAAGTATTTCTTCGCACAACACACAGTCAGCCTGTGGAACTCATTGCCAGGGGATGTTGTGAAGGCTAAAACTATAATGATTAAAAAAAGAATTAGATAAGTTCATGGAGGATAGGTCCATCAATGGCTATTAGCCAAGATGGGCAGGGATGGTGTCCCTAGCCTCTCTTTGCCAGAAGCTGGGAATGGGCCACAGGGGATGGATCATTTGATGATTACTGTTCTGTTCATTCCTTTTGGGACACCTGGCATTGGCCATTGTCAGAAGACAGGATACTGGGTTAGATGGACCTTTGGTCTGACCCAGTATGGCCGTTCTTATGTACACAGGGTGAATAATAGCATGTGACACAAATCACTGGAGTAAATTTGTATAAATTCATTTTACTTATTAATTCCAAAGTATTTTGCGGTGAATCCAAAAAGCTGCAAAAGAGACTTTAAATCACATTCTGACAGTATTAGAACCTTGCACGTAGGTAGGAGCCACCATGTACTGTACAGAAAGTACCCTGACATAACTCATTAATATAACACATCACAAACTAAATGTAATTCTGGGAAACCATTTTTGTCATCTGTACCAGGCTTTTATTCTGTACATTCTGGCCAGAGATGGATTAAGATTTATTGGGGCCCTGGGCACAAGGAACATTTGGGTCACCCCATGAAAAACACAAATGTATCAAAAATGCATCAGTACAAAGACTCTATTCAATGTTTACACACTGTATTAATAGTAAAACAAATCTAATTCCAGTTCATTGTGCCTAAATTAACTGTTCAGTTTTCCCACACAGAAATGAATGTTGCTAGATATTATTCATACCATTGCACAAAGGTGTTCACTGCTGAATCTGGACAACACTGATGTTACAAGAATCAGTTTTTCACAGGTCAACAAGTAGTTCTTTCATCTCCCCAATTTTCTTATACCCGACCATTATGGCTTTTTTCCCACCTATTGAACCTCTTACAGTCCAGTTTTTCTACTGTGGAAGTAAAAATGTTTGAAAGACAAGAACTATAATTCCAGAAAGTAACTTAACTAAAAGAAGTAATCTTAAAATGAGGTTAAATTACTCTATTATTAAAACTTTAAGTTTCAGCCAATATTGAGAACTGGCTTAAAACAAAGTTTGCAATTGATCACATAAGCTATGAAAAAATGTTGAAATAATCTGATATGTGCCAAAGTAACTCCTTTGGCTTTGTGCCAAAGGCAATTCATGTCAAACCACGAGAAAGTTTATATTTTACCAATTAAGTTTTAGGACTAACTATTTCCGCTAATCAGAAACTAGCTTATACATATACAATAAATCACACTTTTAAGAATAGACCAGGTTCTGATTAGCCAGAGCACATAACAGGATATTCGGTTATTACTAAACCAGTGAGAATATAGGTTTTCTAATAATACTGCAGAGAGAGAATATTCATCATCCCATTATACCAGTTCCTCATCATCAGTGTAATGAAGGGGGAAAAGTCACTGGAACTGAAGGTCCTCACAAGAAAAGTGAAACTGTTTGAGCAGCATATTCCAGAAGTCTTGAGGTCTTTCTGAGTGTAGCCTTCATTGATCTGATATCTACCATACCATTCTCTCACTAGAAGGGAAAACCTATAGCGGCAGCAGGCTCTAAAAGAGACTCAGTTTGGAAATATTTTAATGAAGTTCCTCTACCTGTGGATAAGACAGACATGCGTACAAAATGCAATCAGTGCAACAAAGATATGCAAGGCCTGGTTGCCCGAATGAAGTGAATGAACCAACATAATGAGATGTGTCCCATCTCAGGAGGAAGCTGCGTTCAAGATGATGAAAGGAACATGACTGAACATGCAGGATCTTCAGGTTGGTAAACTTTTTTATTTCATCCTTCTTTCTTAAGCACTGCCTGTCTTCCTTCTCGACTATTCGTGAATTCTCATGTTTTAGCAAAACATATAGTTGTTACTCTGTGGTACTATCATTTTAGATGCAGATGTGATTAAAAAAAAAAAGCTGAAATAGGCAGAGCTTCTTTTTACAATTTCACCTTTAAAGTAGTACTGTCAGTGAATGCAATGAGTAATACTGAATGAGCAATATGGTAATAATAATTAAATAACTGCATTGACTTATTTTGTTTAGGAGAATCCATCCTCAATATACAGGATCTGAAGACTATCCAGCTTCAAGATCACTGTCATTTTCTACAGTTTCAGGGTTCCCTGCCAATGATAGTGTTTCAGTCACATCATGTATGTCACATAGCCACAGTATATCACAGTATATCACCTATAGAAAAAAGAAAACAAAATCTCCGTCGACTGAGTCCCATTGGGTAGCTAGAAAGATTAACCTGAATAATCTATACAGAAGCCCCTGGAAACACATAATATTGGGTCCCTAATCCATGAACTATTGGAACTCATTTACAAAACCTTTCTTAAACATGTGCTGTTGAGAATTTTGGCTGTGATAGTGACATCTATTTTTTCACAGTTTTCTTCACAAACTTTCAGATTAGGCCAGTTCTTGATATAGTGCTCAAAACAATCCATTACTGAGTTCCATCGTACATCTTGTGGGAGAGTTAGCTTGGTTCCTTCCCTTTTTTCAGATTAGCTGCTGCAAAGTGGTTGTTACGGAAGTATTTTGCAATTTCAACAACATTAGCCTTTATTTCTGGAACACTGAAGTCTTTGGCTAGGAGTTGCATCAAATGAGCACTGCAACTGTATGTTATTAGCTTGGGACTCTCTTCACTCTCTTCTAAATAATTTCTTCTCATCTTGGATCCATTTGCAGCATTGTCTGTGACCAATCTGCGTACTAGACATTTGAATTTTTTTCAGTTTGTCATAGTTTTTACTGCTGCTTCTTGTAAGTATTCTGCTGTGTGTGCATTTCCTGATGTATCAATTGTTTCTGTAAGGAAGACATTCCCTTCTGTTGTCATACAAGCACATAAAACAGGATCAGTGTAGACACTGCTTCACCTATCAGGGCCGGCTCTAGGCACCAGCGAAACAAGCAGGTCCTTGGGGCAGCACATTTGCAGGGGGCAGCATTCAGGCCATCCTTTTTTTTTTTTTTAACTCACTTCCTCCCCTCTCACAACCCTGCAGAAACGGAGCCAGGGAGCAGCTGGGGATCCAGCATGGGAGCTGAGAAACCACGGGACCCTGGGAGCTGTAGTTCCTTGCCTAGTTCCCTGCCTATAGAGCCAGCCCTGGAGCAGGGAAAGAGCTACATTTCCCAGAAATCCCTTGGCAGCTATCAACAGGAAAGGGAGGGGTAGGGAGTGAGGTAGCTGAGCCATGTTGCAGCTTGCTGTGAGTCGAAAGGGGTGTGTCATAGTTAGACTCAGGACTCACAGTTTGTCAGACCACTCTGTTTTATTAGCACAGCGCTCTGCTAATACACCCAGATAATGTGAGCAGCCATGCAAGGCTTCACCTTGCAGCCCCCAAAAAGAATTGGTGGACTAAATGGACAGTGCCCCTCTCTATCTGAAGCCTAGCAAGGGAGGTACATGGATCCCACTAGAATTTAAAATGAAAAGTAAGCGGAGGGAGAGGCTCTGGACCTGGGCAGCTTTAGATACAGTACCAGGCACTTAGGAGGATTTCCACTTCTGAGCCATGGAAGCAGAAATTGACTTTTCCTTTCCAGATATAGCTAATATTCAGAAAGGGAATCTAGCACCTGCCTTCCAGATTTGAACACCCTCAAAATTCAGGAGTGGCTTCCATTTGGCAGCTCTTTACTTCATTTCTTCGTCATCTTCAATCAATATTTACTGATCCACTGTAATTGCTGTAGAAAGTAGAGAAACATGGACCAGAAATGCTTCCCAGTGGTTTTTAGGACTGGAATTGCTATTTTCAACAGCCATTGCCTTTTTTTTTTTATTTAGTTTTAAAAGGAAACGTGTATTGCATTGGCAATTCACATAGAAGAAAGAGTGGAAGCAAAAGAATAAAGCACCTCAACTTTTCCTCATTTACGTAGAAGTCCTATAATGTGCACCCCGATACTTCCTCCAATTCACAAGCTGAAAATAATTCTACTTTTTGCAGTTCTGTAAACCATATGGGAAAACCAATCTGTCCTGTCTGTGTTCTGTGCACATCCAAAATTCCTGCTGAATGACCTGCCCTGGGAATGAGTTACCAGTGACCCAGGGCTGAAACAGCAGGAGGGTGCAGGTTGGGGGGAGAACTGAGGGCTGGGGCAGCAGGGGAGTGCGGGGGGAGCCCAGGGCTGGGGTAGGGGGAGCAGCCAAAAATTTTTTTTGCTTGGGGCAGCAAAAAACCTAGAACCGGCCCTGTCACCCATCAAGACTCAGGTTAACAATTTCACAAGGGGTTGGCAACCTGCGGCACGCGTGCCAAAGGCAGCACATGGGCTGATTTTTAGTCCCGGCTGACAGTACCGCTCAGCCCGCTGCTGGCCTGGATTTCAGAACCCCAGACCAGCAGCGGGATGAGCCGCTCAGCCCACTGCTGGTCTGGGGTCCCGGCCACCGGCCCCTTGCCATCCAGGGTCCAAGCCACCGGCCCCTTGCCAGCCAGGGTCCCGGCTGCTGGCCCTGCTCAGCCTGCTGCCAGCCTGGATGGATGGAACCCAGCCGCCAGCAGGCTGAGCGGGGCCAGCAGCTGGGACTCTGGCTGGCAGGGGCTGGCGGACGGAACAGTTCTGTCTGCTACCCACGCTGCTGGTCTGGCACATGAAACCTTTTACTGGCAAGTGAAACCTTAAATTAATGAAGACTTGGCACACTACTTGTCAAAGGTTGACAACCCCTGGTCTATATTCTCTCAGTCGCTGATGTGCTCCAGGTTGCAGCCTGTGTTCTCATGGCTCAGATTGGGCTCGGGGCAGTAGAACTCCACCAGGAGTGGGCATTCCTATCCAGCTGGGGCTGGAGGAGACACAGCATGAGGTGTTCCCCATCTTCCTTCGCCACCTAGACCTGGCTGCCCAGCCAGGCACAAGAGGATGTGGAAGGAGCCTGTCATCGGTGGCAGCGAGAAGCCATGGGCAACAGTGAAGAAAACAAAAAGCAGGAGAGAGAGAGGCAGTGGTTGCTGCTCTCTGCAGCTGCACACACCAGCTGATCCCTCCTTTGTCTTCTAGGACTGGGATCCTTTAATGGTTTAGTATCCCCTTTGACCCTAGGCTCAAGCGTAGGACAGGTAACCCCTTGCTAGCATTGATGGAGGCAGGCAGGGACCATCTCCAATTAATAGCTCCCCTTGTTGTTCCCTTAAGCAGCCTTATCTCAATCATAGTTTTGTTTCCTTTTTGCTTCCCGCAACCACCTCCAGCACTCCCTCATTCCCCACTAGAGCTGGTTGAAACTTGGAATTTCCAAGACGCAGGAAACTGTGATGTCTTGAAACAGTTTTTGTGCTGATTCAGAATGAAAACTTTGAATGAAGAAATGTCATGTGGAATGGAAATTCCAAAAAATTTTCACCCTCCACATTGATCAGGTGAGCCACTCATAACACCAGGATATATTACTCCCCATGCCAGGCACTCTAACAGCAGACACACAGGGCAGAAGCCACACTCGCTTAAATTCCACTCCATTTCCAGTGGCCCAGAATATTCCCAGTGGCCCCTCAAGCTGCAGTTTCCTACAACACCCCAGTGGGAGCGTAAGGTCTCCTCTTCCTAGTGTACAGGCCAGCCTTTCATTTCCCTAGTGTGCCTGGCCCATTCAATGACCAGCATATAGGGGGTGGGGCCATACCCCTCCTTCCCCATGGCGGAATGGGCTCCTCTGTGAGTGCATGGGGGCAGCATCCTTCAAGGGTATAGAAGCATTAAACTAGCCTGGGCAAAGACTGTAGTTTTGGTGGAAAGAAACATTAATTTGCTTCATACTTAAACACATCTGACTCTGCAGGCTGCACTAGTAGCCAGGGCCCAGACATTCAGAGGACCTTACTCTTATTTATTTCAATGGGAGTTAGGCACCTAAATACCTTTGAGGTGCTGGGGCCAAGTGGATTATAGTAATTACCTGAGATAATAGTTCCACACCATGCATAGCCTTATGAATCTCTGACTTTCTCAATAGAGTCACATCAGTGAACACAATTTTTGACATGGTACTTTTATTCACTCACAATGAAATGGATACCTGTGACTGGGAAGCTATTTATAGTATTGTTGACACTGGTGTTGGGCCACCTCCTGTTCCTCTCAGGTACATTCCCAGAAGATGGAGTTGCTTGTTGCTATTATTCATTTATCTGATTCCAGTGTAAGCTTACAGGAAACCTGGATGTGTTGCACAACCAGCTGATTTAACCCAGAAAATATGATTCAGTTCACAGAGAACTGATTTCATCTGGTTGTAAGTGGATAGGGCCCTTGAATGGCTTTGACCCATCCTCAGTATAAGTATACAAGAAATATGCATGTGTTACCAACAAGCGGATACAATTCTCGTGTAATTCTGGATGCATTCACAGTGAACCAAACTGATTTCAGGCTAAACTTGTGAAAGGCTCTACACTGCAGTTCCAAAATACAGTGTCTGAAATGTTCATAAGGCAATATTTAATTCCAATAGAGGCAATAACAGAAGACCAAACTAAGACTGCTGTTGGACTACACTGGACTAGGATCAGGGGTGTGTGAATTCAATTCCTGGCTTTGCTACAGACTCTGTATATGGGAAGAGGATAGTCACTTGATCACTCTGTACCTCAGTTCCCCATCTGTGAAACAGGGATAATATTTCCTTTCTACAGCTTGTCTAATTAAACTGTAAGCTCTTTGGAGCAAAGACTCTCTAATCTAGGAATCAGTGGGAGGTACGTGTCCTAATACTTTTGAGGATCTGGATCTCTCTTACTATGTGTATATAAAGTGCCCAGAACACTGGGACCTTGATCTTGGTTGGTGCCTGTAGGCGCCACTTTAATTATTCTGTCACCTTTGAGAATTACTATCTTCCCTATGTAGCCCCAATGGAATTCACAAACCTGTTTGCAGAGTAAGGTACTCCTCAACATGAGTAAGAGTGGTAGGATTAGCACCAGAGCAAGAAATACATTTTATTAGAGATGAGTAAGGGGGCAGAACTTGGTTTCGGACAAAATTTTATGAAATTTAAAAATATTTATGTTGCCTTTTTTTTCTGAATTTCCTGTGCTGAACTGTCAAGTATAATTGAATTGCAAAAACACTTGATCTGAATTACAAACACAGTTGTACTGAATTTCTTCATTGGATGAATTAAGGCCCAGAATCCTGCAAAGGTTCATGCAAGTGCTTAACTTTACTCCCATGAGTGGTCACATTGCTTTCAGTGGGATTATTCCTGAAAGTATAGTTTAACATGAATATTAACTGTTTGCAGAATCAGGGCCAGGGCCGACGAGAGCGGGGTGGAATGGTACAAATTACCAGGGCCCAGAGGTCCGGAAGAGGGCCCAGGGCCCAGCTTCCCTGGCTTTGTCGGCCCTGTTTAGCTGGTCCAACCTTGCTGGGGGAGTCCGAAAAATTTTTTTCACCAAGGCCCGAACCTGCTCTTGGCGGCCCTGATTCAGAGCCTAATGCAAATTATACAGATTAGATGAGGGATGAGGAAATCATTTTTTTCCAAATTAAAAACTGCCAGCTATAACCTGCATCCAACCCTGTTACCCAAAATTGGGTGCAGCCCTCAAACTTCCAGTAGGCCCCCAGAAGAATCCCCAGGCATGCTGCTCCGCTGTTGAATTCAATGGCTGCCATGTACACTTGATCCTTTAAAATAGCAATATATAGTTTCAGTATCAGACGGGTAGCCCTGTTAGTCTGGATCTGTAAAAGCAGCAAAGAATCCTGTGGCACCTTATAGACTAACAGACGTTTTGGAGCATGAGCTTTCGTGGGTGCATCAGAGGAAGTGGGTATTCACCCACAAAAGCTCATGCTCCAAAACGTCTGTTAGTCTATAAGGTGCCACAGGATTCTTTGTTGCTTTTATAGTTTCGGTAGCGACTTGTGGTTTGTGAACCTGGCCACAGAGCCTTTTAAGGAAGAGCTACTTCTCCATCAATCTCATCCGTTAACATCTGCGCAGTCGCTTGAGAGCTGTGTGTGCAGTACGATTGTTGCCTGTTTCTGTGGTAGGTCAGAAATGGTGTAAGAGGCAGTGGGAAGTTTGGGTTGACCGCCCGCAGGAGGCGGTAGCCTCCTCTGTAAAAATGGCCTGCTGCGGCTGAGTGGGAGGATCCTGGCTTAACTACAGAGCCCGCGAGTAGGTGTCTGTAATTGAATGAGGGAGGAGATAGAGAAGAGAAGCAGCCTAGCACCTAGCCAGTCAGCGGAAATCCCAAAAGAAAACACAGAGGACTACCCTCTGCAATAGCTGCGGCTCCTTGTTCGTACGCGGTGATTTACCAGGCCACCTCTCGCAGGCAGCTCTGGCCACAGCAATCTGCAGCAATGGGCGTGGAAGGCTGCACCAAGTGCATCAAATACCTGCTTTTTGTCTTTAATTTTGTCTTTTGGGTGAGTGCGCTTTTCCCATTTCTCTCCCCACCCCTCCCGGTCTCGGGTGCGGATTTGCGCATCACGGAATGCGGGGTGGCTGCGTTCGCTTTTTCCTCCTCCCGGCTGCAGAGAGATTCCTACCAAAACAATGCAGGAGGCTCGGAAGGGAGCGGAGGCTTTGCTTTCTCTCTGCACGAGGGGAGCGAAATCTCCTCCTGTGAACAGCTGTGAGGGACGAGGGACCGGAGGAACGTTCGGGTTGGAATATGGGCGAGGTTTAGCCCAGAAAAAAATGGTTGTTGCATTGAAAGAGCATACAGACCCGAGCAGTGTGCTTTCTGCAAGCCCCGGCTGTGAGCCGTTCTTACCCTGCTGGGGTAATTCTTAATTTGTTTGTGTTTAAAAAAAAAAAAAACACAACCCTCTAAATCTGAAGTGGTTTTTAAATTCTGAAAGATTTCGGGGATACAGGGTTAAAATGTACAGACGTTCGCCAAAGTTAATAAACCACCTGTAAACTGAATTGAAGAATGCTTGGGAGACGTGGTGTGAGGATCTCTGTCTGCTGAGTTGAGAGGGTATGACTGCGGGCACAAAGGCTGGTGCGTAGTTATATAATAGCGGAGGTTTTAGCTCGTGGTGGGCAGCTGTAAATAGGCATCTGTAGGCTGTAAAGTGTTTTCTGGGGTTCTAGGAGACGGAAACTAGAGAATTACTAAAACATGTAAATCCTGTGGTTACAGGCTGGAAACTAGAGTATAATGTATCTTCCCCCCTCCCCTTTCTTTTTTTAAAAAGAAAAAATAACTTTTTTGTAAATACAGGTTTTTATCTTTGAAGTTAGTTTTGATGCCAAATTTTCTAATATGTGCAGCAAAGCTGGCTCTGAAAACCAGGGTGCTGGAACAATTTGTGTAGTGGGGGTGCCCAGAGTCATTGAACCAAACTGTAAACCCTGTATATGATAGAAACCACTTCAAGCCAGGGGGTGCAGCAGCACCCCCCCTGCACCCCTAGTTCGAGCACCTATGTCTGAAAAAAATAGTTAAAAATGAGGAGACATAAAACTGGATTTTTTAAAAAAATTATTCATGTTTGTTATTTTGTCTAGTGCTCCTGCTTCTCCTGTTTTACAAATGAGGAATCTAGGTGGAGTTTGGGGGGAAATGTTAGGTTTCCCAGCCTTGGGATATGAATCAGAAACTCTGTGTTGCTGTTGGGTTAAGAAAGATGAGCTGATTGCTTGGAAAAGGAATGTATGTGTGGAGGAAGGGGGAGTTAAAACATACTTGCTTAGTAGATGATCTAGACAAATGAGGATGCTTAAAAGATGGGCGATGTGCATAGTTTGTCACACCCCTCCCATCGTCTGATACTCCCTCCCTGCTTGGAGAATTTTGCAGGGACCACACCCCGAACCTCAGAGAAGTCTTTGCCTGAGTTTCTACAGCTCTGGATTTTAGAAGAGATTTGGTTTTGATTGTTTTTTAAGTAACATACTGTAGAACTTGGACTTCCTGACAATACAACTTGAGCACTGTTGTTTCCATACTAGCTAAAAAGTAAATCTTACCCTGTATGTAGCAAGAGAGTTTTCTAGCAGCTGCCTGCAATGAATAGTTAATCAGATCTACAGCTGTGTTAAATTAACAGTAGGTTGCATAGGCTAGCTCCCTCCTCTGTGTGTAATAAGGTCAGTGTGTTTGTCCCAGTTATGAATCCCCCAGGGTGAGTGGGGGGTTGTGGGTGAAGGGCAGTGCCCTTTGTTCAGTTTGGCTGCTTATTTCTCATGCCGTTTCCTCCCTGAGATGGAGCTGGTGTGGCCAGTTATCATCATTGCTGGACATTTTAGGGGCAGACAGTGATGCTTCGGTGCTGGGTTGTCCGGGGCTGTCTCAGATGATATGTGGTTCTTACAGCTTTTTTACAAACCAGAGTGGTAGTTGAACACTACTTCCCTGCCCTGCTTTGGTTAGAGTTAATATTTTGCTGGCAGTTGAGAATGCCAGAAGGCTACATCTGTCTTCATCCTACTTTTAAACTGAGTTGACAGCATGTATTTACACTGATCAGACACCAGATTAGCACCATTTCAGAGAGGTGGTTTTAGATGGGGTGGCAGGGAGGACTCCTTTCCTTTTCCATGGAATTCTAGGTCATGGTCCCTGTTGACAGCTAGAAAGAGTAGTGCTGGTGCCAGTGAAAGTGGAGTTCAGTGAGGGTGAAGTCTAATGAAGGGAATATTTTTGCAACACACATTTCTTCTTGGATCTGAACGCATTGATGAAAGAGAATCTGTTTACATGAATGAACCCCCATCCCACCCCAGCTAGTGACAGATGATTATCTAAGAATGTGCTGTTTTACTGATTTGCTGGTGATATAAATAAGAAATGCTTCTTCAACCAATAGCTGATTCTGGTCCTGGGGATTTCCTACTTATTTTCTTTCCTGGGCTCTAATTTTCCTCACCTCACTGAGCAGGCAGGCCATGTCTACACTGGGAGTGCTTGGCTGGCATAGCTACACTGCCAAAGCACTCCTAATGTGCATGCTGCTATAGTGGAAAAGCTCTATTTTTATCAGTATAGCTTATTCCACACACCCGCATTCCCCGCAGAAAACAAACTATGCCAATAGAAGCACAGTTTTGCGGGTGTAACTGCATCTGTAATAGGCGCTTCTGCTGGCATAGCTATGTCTGTCAGGGATCATGCCGCTGACTGACGCCGACACTAGCAGAAGTCTGTAGTGTAGATGTGATCTCATTTTGCAATGCTGTGAGCTTCTCTAGGACCTTTCCTCAAGAGATCTCAAGCATAGATTGCATAAACCTCACAACACCGGCTCTGGCAATGTAAGTATTAGGGCTATTTTACAGACAGGTAAAGTGACACCCAAGGGCATCCAGGGAGTCAGTCATCAATCTGGGAGTGGAACTCCAGAATCTTGTCTGCTTCAGCTGCTGGACCACGTGCCTGCCCTCTGTTATCCACCCCCACATATTCAGTACTCCTGTCTGGTCACCTTGGGTGTTCGTGATTCCAGTTTAGAATAAATTCAACCGCAGCCATCCTTGCTGAACTGCCCTTTCTCCAGTGTGATGATATCTCCCTGTGAAAACATGACCAGAACTGAGGACAGTGGGCCGAGTTCATCCCTGGTGTAAATTCATGTTTAAAGAATGAGTTCCGCACAATATTTCTACCATTCTCGTTACCACCTCCTCTCTCAAAATAACAAGCAGATGGTAGAAAATTGTAGCATCTCCATCTAAGTTCCTTATTTTGGGGTCACTGCACTTTGTTCCTTTCCAGTTATCTAGTTCATCCAGGAGCTTTTTCTTTCCTTTTGTCCTAGTTTCCTGATTTTTTTTTTTTTTTTTTTGAGTGGGGGGAAATGATTCTTTGTGACAAAACTAGAATCTAGCAGGAAGGATATATGGGAGCTATACACACACACAGTTGCAGAACAAGTCTGCCTGTTCCCATCCACCCCTGTCTCCCTTGTAGGAAATGACTGTTTTCCTATCTGCTGGAATGTTGCTTTGTCTCAGAGGCAAGTGCACTCTCCTTTTCCTCTTTTCCCATTCAGTGTTCTGCTCTTGCTACCTCCTTGCTTGGAAGCATTTTTGTATTTGATGATAACTCAAGGAAAACATCCCTAATGAAGAGATCCTTTCCAGCGTCGATCAGGAGAGGGACAGAGCCCCCCATGCCTCACTCTCTCTCCCACAGAGCTACTTTGTTATTTTGACACTAGGAGAAGGAGGTCAAGGACTGGTGGAGCTGGAGTTGTGCTCTAAGGTCACTAGCAGGGCCATTTAATAGAGGCATTTTGTACCTACTTCTAAAAGCCATGACCTACATTTTCAGAAGTGACTAATGGATTTTTTTGTTTTTGGGTGTTTAGCTTGAGAGATCCTGGTTGCTCCTGAAAACATAGGCAGTGATTAAAAAGGAGGAAGACTGCTTAAGAGAAGGAATAAGAAGCTATCCTGTTTGTTCCGTGAATAATGGAATGTTCAAACTATCCAGGGTGGGCATGAGGGGCAGTGATCTCCATCCGAAATATGGGATAGAACACTCCTTGTGTAAAGAGGCAGAGCAAAACTGACCTGCACAAGTGTCAGCAGCATGCAGTGGTGATTCTTCTGGCTGACTTGAGGAGTGGTGTGAAGGGCTCAAAGGCTCCCTGGTAATTCTTTAGTGGAACGATGACAGCCACAGCATGGGAGCCTCGTAAGGGGCAAAAGCTTTATCATATGAGCTGTTTCTAACCAAGTGCAGATGATTACTTTGGGACTGCTATGTGTCCATCCATCTCTGCCAACCCTGTTCCAGCTCAGGCCTAAGATTTGAGTACCACTCCTGCCCATCATTCTGAAGGTTTTGGCAGGCATCTTTCCACGGCTAGCCAGTTGGGGCTGGGATCAGCACATCAGCCATGTCCGACTCCACTAGCGACCCTTGTTATCAAGCAGTTTTGTCCCAGATGACACTTGCTGGGAGGCCTCTTAAGGTGTCTCTACTCAGCCAGGAAAATACCCCTGTGGGAGCAAGTCTCAGAGGCCCTGTCAATTGACACAGGCTGATAGGGCTAAAAATAGCCGTGTAGATGCTGAGGCTTGGGCTGGGCTCTGAGACCTGGAAAGGGTCAGGTCATAGAGTCTGGGCTCCTGCTTGAGCCTAAACATCTACCTGTCTACTTTTAGCTCATGGCCTGCATTAAGTGACTGAGACTCTCTGCCATGGGTGTGTGGATTTTTGATGTATGTATATTTTCCTATAGACATACCCTTAGGGGGGAGTGACTAAAGGTATCTTGTAGATTCCATAGCTGTGTTTTATTGGAACACTCAACTTGATGCTATGGGATTAGTGGGAAATCTTTAATTACCAATTGAAATTTGAGCCTAGACAGGGTAAGGTGTCTTTACATTTGTATTTGAAGTTCTGCCACTCAGTCTAAGTCACTACCCCCTCGAGGGTGTCTGTGAACACAGAGCTAGATTTTCAAATAACTTTAGAACCTACAATTGGGGCCAGACTGTCAGAAGTGCTCAGCACCCAACATGCTGTGTTCTCTTGAAAATCCAGCTCCAGCCATGGGTGTGGAACCCTTGAAAATCTAGCTTAATACGTACTGAAGTTTTTAGGATCTGTTAAGCTGTGGGAGGCAGCAGGTCTGACACCAGACTAGCTTGTTAGTATGCAGAGCTGCTCGGTTCTTGTCCTTCCCTAGCTCCCTCGGCTCACTTGCTTATCTGCACTGAATCCAGGTCGGGAGGAGTTGGCACAAAAGTGTGAGGGAGAACAAAAAATTTGGCAGAACTCTGCACTTTCTTTGCATGTTAAAAAGAAGCTTGTTCTGAGGCTTAAGAAGAAGAAAGAAAGCAGTTTAAGCTTTAACTTCATACACCAAACAAGTGGAAAAAACTCTATCTCCCTACCCCACCCCTTAATGTCTGTTCAGCTGCAGTGTAAATAAATGACAACCTTCTTGCCCCCCCAGCCACCATTACATTTTGGAGTCTGTGTTGAGGAAGTGGATGGAGAGACCTTCCTTTTCTGCCAACTTACTGGAGAGTCCCATACCAAAAATGTCGTCTCTTCTTTGTCTTTTTTTCTTATTTTAGATCCTTTAGCTTAAGACCTCATGTAGAAGATGCCAGACCAGCTAGTTGTCTGGTAAGGTAGGCTAACAGGTTTGGCATAGTGCAAGACTTCCTAATTATGATGGTTGGGTACTATAAATTATAGTCCTAGTTTATATATGCATTATTTATGCCATGTACACACGGTCAAATAGCTATATATCATTTACAGTTTATAACAAAGTGAGTGAGGGTCTCTCTTTTTGGACCAATAGAAGTTGGTTGAGCTCTATGGGTGAACATTTTTCACAAAATGGCCATTCTATATCTGACCTCTCAGTTCTCATCCTCAAAGGAAACCTGCCCAACACCTTCAAAAGA
Source organism: Chelonoidis abingdonii (assembly GCF_003597395.2). Lineage (NCBI taxonomy): Eukaryota > Metazoa > Chordata > Testudines > Testudinidae > Chelonoidis > Chelonoidis abingdonii. Next base: position 43,126,870 of record NC_133772.1, read on the forward strand.
GGAGTTTAAATTCACAATTCTTCTAGACGCCAAAAATCATCAACTCAGTAGAGACACTAGTTGTGTGTATCATTACAACAATCCACTAACTCTCCTTTGTCCTATAACTGCAGAGGTGTTACTTGTCCATTTTGACTCGTTTCTTACAACATTATTAAGCATAAGGAGTTGACACATCTGTTCCACCTTGTGTGTTTCATATCCTGGGACCAACATGGCTACCACAACACTGAAAGCATTTGTAGTTCACAGGTATCATACATGGGGTTTCTTATGGGGATGCATGTTTTGGAAGGGATAAGTGTCAGCATATTGAGTTCTCACTATGCTTCACAAAGGATTTTAGAATCTGCAGCTGCTTTTCTTTTTTTAAAAAAACAGAACTTTAAACCCCTCAAACTCTTGGTGTGAGATATGAGTGCTCTCACCAGCTGATGTTTGCATGTGCTGGTTTTTCTGGCAACATGGTAAGTGCTCCTTACATCTCAGTAGTTTCAAACAGATTCAGCACTGACAAAGGCGAGGGTGGTGCCATTGAAGTTGATAGAATTGCATCTGCTCTTGTAAAGGCTGAATTTTGACAGGAATCTTTTCTCAGTGGTGGTCTCCTCAATTGGATTGACTTGCATTGTTGCAGCTACAGACGAAACCAAGCCAGAAACTTGAATGAACTGACTAAATGTTGAAGCACAGGACTTGGAATTGGGAGTTCAGGGTTCTGTTCTTAGCTTTGTTACAGTCTTTCTGTGTAACTATGGAAGTCGCCCGACCTCTGCCTCCATTTGACTACAGGAAAGTCATGAAGTGCTTTGAGATCCTCTGAAGACAGGTATTCCAGAAGTGCAAAGAAATGTCTGGGCATCAAGAGACTGATATTGGCAACGATAAGATTGTGCCTTATTAGGTCATTAAGGGCCAGACTGTCAAATGCTCAGCACTTGGAGTTGGGGTAGGAGTTTCCAAAGCACTCTGCACGTGCTTCTCTGACGCTAATAGCTAGGTCTGCAGTGGAGCTCAGCTCCTGATATTCTGAGCTCTTCTGAAAACCTGTCTCTGAAATGTGAAAGTACACAGTTGGTAATGCTAATTCCAATAGGCTTTTTGAAAGAAAAACTCCACTACCTCATATCTCAAGATGGGAAGTTACTGGTATCAGGTTTACTGAACTGATCTTTCAGTTTTACTTGTAGATATGGCAGTTTTAGTTTTTTTTGGTTTTTTTGTTTTTTTTTTTTAATGACAGCTCAGTCATAGCTTGTTTTGGCTATGTGCTTCATTGAAGATTGAGTCATTCCCCCTCCTCTTTTCCCCCTCACAATCTCATTTCTTGAATCTTGAGCAAGCAATCAGATTTCAGCTTCTGTCCTAACTGAGCTGAATTGAAAGCAGCGCCAAGCACTGGACCGGACTCTGTGCTGCCTTCATCCAGAACTGGATTGGCCCACACCAAGAAGTGTCCCTGGAGAGACTATAGGAAGCCAGAAGCCAGATAGCTTCGTTTAAAATATAATTAAACATAACGAAAAAGAAATTGACTTGCTCTGAAAACGATCAACCAACTTAGTATCTAATGCAACCTATGGCAGCCTTCCAGATCTAGAGCACACACTGACTGCATTACTAGGGAAGTGTCTAATTAGAAGGCATAACAGAATTCCCTTTTAATTCCATTTTCTGTGCAGCAGATAGCTATTTTCTCTTGCCTGTGGTGGGTATATATGGTATGGTTAGTGGTAAAGGAAAGCACGGTGAATGTATTATATGAAAGATCACTTCTCTGTCTTGGGTTAGTGGCACTCTAGATTCTTGTCTCTAATAGCTTAGGGGATTTTTTTTTGTCTTATTTTGTTTCCTTGAATGCTTCTGGACTTTCCTCCTTCCTTTGGTCATTTCCCCTTCACAGATGTGACTTAGGTTCCTTATTTAGTCCTGTTTTAGGAGACTCGGAGTAAAATGAGAAACCACCTGGCACGGAAAGGATCTAGTTTAAAACAAACAAAGTGAAGTGAGGTAAACCTCCCATAACAAGTTGCCTGTCTACCCTCATGCCCTTCCTTCCAAACAGGAGACATGGACCCTGGCAGTCTAGTAAAGTGGAAGAAGAGCTGGTTTAAAAGGCAGAGGAATACTATTTTTTTTTTGTGTGGTGATGGCATACAGTGGTGGTGTAGGACTATTGGTCCCAGAATGTTAGAGAAGGAGGGTGAGATGATTTCTTGACCTGAAGAAGAGCTCTGTGTAAGCTCTGGAGTGTGTCTCTCACTAGCAGAAGTTGGTCCAATTAAAGAGATTACCTCACTCTCCTCTTCTCTCTGCAGACATAATGGTCGGTATTGTTCCCCGGAGGCTTCAATTGAAGTAGTCTTGCTCTCATTCAGAAAAGCACATACTGAGATTTTTTTTTTTCCCCCTCAAAGCAGTCTAGGAGATGTAGATGTGTGATTACCCCTCAGATTATTGAGAGTTGTGTCTCTTAACCCTTCAGGATTTTTATTTTTTTTTAATCTCAGTTGTAATCCTGTGCCCCTAGGAATTTACAGTAGAAACATGCTCTAAAAGATGCTCTGGTATTTTAGTGCAGAGGGGGCTATATTTCATACTCAGTTGGGTTCATTAGTGAGCCCTGTGTGTTTCTATTCTTGTCATGGTGGCATCAGTTACAGTTAGGACAACTTTGGGGCCTTGTGATTTTGACGTGACACTTTATACCTTCCTGTGTAACAGTGCTTATGGCTATGCCTACACTAGCATTTGAATGACAAAACTTTTGTCTTTCAGAGGTGTTAACACCCCTCCCCCCCAAAAAAAAGATAAAAGTTTTGCCGCGACAAGTGCTAGTGTGAACAGCGCGTTGTCGGCAGAAGCGCTCTCCTGCCGTCAACGCAAATACCACTCATTGGGGATGGAAGTTTTTTGACAGCAGGAGAGCCAAGAAATGACACCTACACAGCCTGACTTTTAGCTGCACAGCTGTAGCGACACAGCCATGTCACTAAAAGCTGTGTAGTGTAGAGAAGCCCTATGTTTCAACTTCTAAACCATGTTATGGAAACAAGGTTAAAATTGCTTTAATGTGGTCTGCATCTGTATGACTTTTTGAAATGGCTCTGTAGATAATGCACAACAGCTCGAAATCTGCTCAGGTTGCAGTGTTGTGCATGCACCTGTTGGAAACAGTTTGGTTTACATTGGTTTAGTTGCAGTATTGAAGGCCGCTTTACAGGATTTCGAGAGAGGGTGTGTATGTGTCCGTCTCCCTGAGAAATTCCACAGTACACCTGGTATTAAAGGTAATACAAAGGGTTGGCATGATCAGATGCCAGTAGCTGAAGGTATGTATATTTGAACAATTATACATTCATACTTGCCTATGTATTTAAATGTGCAGTCATTTAATGCTCATTTTTGAGAGGAGGGTGGGGGAGGGAAATTCCCATAGCTGATTGTCAGTATAAACAACTGACACCAAAACGCAGTTCCCGGTACCCCAAAGTTTGGTGTTTGCATCCAGCTCTGAATTCGGTTTCTGAGGCCTGTCTCTAGTGAATGTGGTCACAATAGGGAATGTCATTTAGTGGCTGGAAGAGGAGAATGGATCTCTTTCTGCCTCTGGCACTGAATCATTGTGAATCAAAGGAAGTCCTGTGACCTTCATACCTAAAATTATCATTCTGAAACACTTACCTTCCTCTGTGTTAAGATTGGTGTAATAATTTGTAAAGAGACTTGACCCTGTGATGAGAGGTGCTATATAAGTGCCAAGTATTTTGTGTGTCTTGTTTAAAAGTAACCGCAATTATATGACCTTAGTTAAATAGATACAGTTAAATGAAATTTTAAAGCAGTCTCTGAGAATACTCATCACTGTTTCCATTATCTGTCCCGTGCGGCTCTTTGTTTCAGTGATAGGTCTTAATTATATTGATACTTCTCTGCAAAGAAGATGTGAGACCTAGGGAATGCAGCTCCCATTTGAATGCATGGGAGAATAGAGGACTTCCATAGGATTTGCCAAGATCCAAGGTCCATCTAGTCCAGGTCCTGTCTCAAAAGAGCGGCCAGCAGCAGATGCATCAGAGGAAGGTGTAAGAGTTTTTTGCAATAGGCAGATGTGGAATAATCTCTCTCCCTACCCCACGTTCTGTCTTATCCTGGTTTTTAATAGTTGGGGTTTAAGCCAAACTCTGAAGTATGAGGTTGAATATCCCTATATATTATGCTAGAGTTTTCCTTTTAAACTGTTCTCCAATGAGGTGGCCTTGTTAGCACTACAAAAGTAATTTTCCCTCTTTTGATATTCACCTCTTATCAACTGTTCTGAATAGGCCACTTCCACCTTAATTGAATAGGCCTTGTCAGCACTGACCCTCCCCGCCCCCACTTGGTAAGGCAATTCCCATCTTTTCATGTGCTGTGATTGATATACACATATACTGCTTACTGTATTTTTCACACCATGCATCTGATGAAGTGGGTTTTAGCCCACGAAAGTTTATGCCCAAATAAACTTGTTAGTTTCTAAGGTGCCACAAGGACTCCTGGTTGTTTTTGCTGATGCAGTCTAACATGGCTACCACTCTAAAACCTGTCACTCAATCACTGTTATGGTTTGCTGGCATTTCCTGTCTGGTACATCTCTCAGAGCATTGTCCTTTCATTTCCATTGCCAGATTTCTTTACCCAGGAGATATTTATAGGCCAATTCCACTCTTTTTTTTTTTTTTAAACCTGGGAGTGGCCAGCCTTGTGCACGTCTTGCTGTGGTTTAAAATTTCAAACTGCTCAGCTGAGAGTGACTTCCTTCCCTCTGAACAGTATCTATGCTGGGGGCGGGAGGAGAACTTGATGTAGCACCTCTGAAGAACAAGAATAGGGATCCATTCACTGTTTTTTGCCCTGGAAGGATCCACGTAGTAAACATTAAGAGAGCTACTTGGAAAAGGAGACTGTACAAAAGAGATCAGTCTCGCAGCCTAGGACAGTAATAATCTAGGAACACAATAGGCAAGTATGAAAAACATGCATTCTCTCAGTGCACCAAAAAAAAATAAAAAATCATGATACTTCATCATAGGTATCTGAGAACAAATTATGGAGTTCCTGTAATCATGTGATGTGTGCTAATATTTATTTAGCACCTTTCTGCAGAAGCCCTCAAATCCCTATACAAAAATGGTATAAACCTCTAAAGTCCCTTGTGAGGCAGGTAAGAATTCTCCCTTCCCATTTACATGTGGATAAAGTGTGGCACTGCGAGGCTGTATGGTGTAAAGCAGTGGTCCCCCAACCTTTTCGTCTGGAGCCCGCCAGATGAAGGACCACTGCGGTGGTGGAGCACCTGCCAAAATGCCGCTGAAATTCAATATCAAGCAAGTGTCGTCATCGAGAGGCGTCCCCGCCGAAATGCCACTGAAATTCAGCGGCATTTCAGCAGGTGCTCTCCTGGGGGCCAGGACGCGGGCGCATTAAGATGCCCCCACGGGCGCAATGGCGCCCATGGGCACCGCATTGGGGACCACTGGTGTAAAGCATTTGCCCATGTCCTCCAAGCAAGTCTGTGGCAGAGCTAGGACTCTTGGCTTTGTCCTTCAATCTTAAAACCCTCTGCATTCCCTCTGTTTTCCACTCTGGGTGCCACTCAGCTGAACGCTGCGTGGATTGTTGAAGGCTGGCTTTCTGCAGCTCAGCCTGCATCAGTTGCCCGGAATAGCGTGTTGATCCAGGAGCAGTGGCTGGATTCTCTTGGCAAATGTTGCGTAATCCAAAGATCAACCCAAATCTGTTCTTTTCTGGCTGTTATTGCACTGGGTTTTTGTGACACTGTTCCTCTGTATTCACACCTGGCACCCTATGTGGTGATATTCTGTGTACAAGATGTGCCTTGTGAGGTGTTGATCAAACTGAGTTTTCAGATGTTGTTATCCTGGTAAAATGTGTGGCAACGTTGTATGTAAAGTTAAAAGTTTTAATTGCCGGGTGTTGTTTAGGCTATGTCTACACTACACTTTCATCAGTAAAATCTTTGTCGGTCAAGGGTATGGAAAGAACACCTCCCTGACCAACACAAGTTTTACTGACGAAAAGCGCCGGTGCGAACAGCGCTTTGTCGGCGAGAGACTCTCTTCTGCCAACAAACTACCGTTCCTCGGTGATGGTGGTTTTATTTTGTCGTCAGGAGAGTTCTCTTCTGCCAACAGTGAGCAGCTACACAGCTTACCTTGCAGCAGCACGGCTTAGTGGCATGGCTGTGCCGCTGTAAGGTGCACAGTGTAGACATAGCCTAAAACATGTTCCAAGTCTGGGGAGTGACCAAAGCACTTCCTCGGAGACAAAGGGCAAGCGTATGCCTCAGCCAGGTGTAAACAAGATCAATGGGCCATCGCCTGCCAGCGAGTAGCCACTGAGAAGGAAAAGGGCCATGGGCAGACAACCTACCTTTTAGCAAAGAGACGGCATGGGCTTCCCATCCACACAGTCTGCCTGTCACCATGCTCCCAGCTGGAAATACTTCTCTGAAGGACTACGTGAAAAGAAGATGCAGTCACCCCATGTACCCCTTCTCCTCCTCCCCTTCTGTCCATTGATTCACTGCACAAGAAGGAATGAAGGAAGCAGCCTTACACGGAAGTAGGGGTCCTAGCCTAAGGAGTTTAGCCAGTAAGACTATTGAGAGAAACTTTGCTTTGAATGTAACTGTGTTAAATTAGGCACTTTATTTTTCTTGTAACCATTTTTAGCTTTTCATGCCTTATTACCTATATTCACTTAAAATCTTGTTGTATTGTTTTATCTAAAGCAGTGTGTTTGGGGAAATTCATTTGAGATAACAAGATTTGTGCTTATAATTTCTATTAATAAAATGACAGACTTTATATGAGCTTGTATGGTCCAGGAGAGGGTTGAAGTATGAGATGTACATTTCTGGGCAAAGTCTGGGAGTGTGCTAGGGTCTCCCTGCAGTGTAATTCGGGCTCGTAAACACCGAAGTGTGACTGGCAGGTTACAAGTGCACACAGATACAGCTGGGAGTGACTTAAGTGCTGGAGGCTGTTTGTGAGCAGTCCAGGAGTGGAGGCAGCAACAGCAAAGCAGTGTAAAGGTAAAGGGCACCTCAGGTTAGAGGGCTGGGTTGACACAGCTACTCATTAGTCTAAATCAGTGGTGGGCAACCTGCAGCCCACAGGCTGCACGCAGCCCATCAGGGTAATCTGTGCCCATCAGGGTAATCTGTTGACGGGCCATGAGACAGTTTGTTTACATTAACTGTCTGGAAGCACGGCTACCCGCAGCTTCCAGTCGCTGCGGTTCGCCGTTCCTGGCCAATAGGAGCTGCAAGAAGTGGCATCCAGCAGGTTGCCCACTACTGGTCTAAATAAAGGGTTTTCAACCTTCTTTTTTTGGTGGTTCTCTAAAAAAATGTTGGATGCAGATGTGGACCCCTTTGGAAATCCAACCTGTGGTCCACAGACCTCTGCTGTAGAAGTCATGGGTTGAAAACTGACTTAACAGAATTTAATTATTAATGTTTCATGTGCTCGGCACGGTACTTGACGTAGCATGAGAAAGGGTGCTAAACTGTGGGCATCTAATGACAACACTTCTGGGTTTTGGCCTGTAGGTGGAGGATATTCACATACTTTTGATCAGAAAAACGGAATGCCTTTTCTGGGATCTGAAACTTTATTTTCGTAGTCACCTTTCACGGACCCCTTAAACATTGTCTGCAAACACCTAGGGTTGAAAAATGCTAGTCTAGATGTACCCTGGGTATGTCACATGCCAATATTCTGATTAATAATAATCATAATGGGCCAGTTCTGCAGCTGGTATAAATCAGCATAGCTCCATAGACTTCAAATCTATGTCTGGCCCAGTGTATCTAGAATCTGTATCAAATAATTTCAGAGGTGCATTCTTCCCCATCACAAGCAGAAAAGTATTTAATGCGCTACTTAGTTTCTTCCTTTGGGTTTTTTGCCAATATTATTAGTGTCTTGTTTTGTTTTGTTATTCAGTGTGCATAAATAGAGATTTGTTTTGGTGCCAAAGCATTCAACATGTTAATGCTCAATATCTATATTGTGGCCTAAGATCTCTTCCCATTCATTCTTTACTGGTTTTGGTTTTTGTTTTATCTGTTTTAGAGATCCTGTTGTTTCTGCCATCTGTTTATTGTATTTTAATATACAAATGGTGTACTGTCATTTTTGAAATCTTTATGCTTTTAAATTGTAGATATTCTCTGTGTTTGATTCCTGATAAATTGCATTTGCCTTTCTATATGGTTCAGTGTGGATAAATCACTTTTTCTCATGGGATAAGCATAGATTAAACTTGAACAGTCTATACAGTATTGAAAATAAAACTGTCATACATGTAACACTCTTGGGGTTAATTAAATAACAAACCAGTGAATGAATAAGGAATAAAACAAACTGGAGAGCTTCTATAGTGAGTTGCTGTATGCATCCCGGTGATGTGCTCTGAAGGCAGGGGTTGGGAACATCTCCAAATTCCTTTGTTCATAATACTGTCCTGTATGAGGGAGTCTCTCTAAATTATAATCTTCTACAAACATCTCTCTACAATACTCAACAGTGCTTGGGTTATCCTAAAGTATATAAAGCCTACAGCTATGTGTCCATGTCCTAGCTTTTAAATGGCTTCTGTGGTTTACCATATATGTTTGTTTACCCATAGAGGCTACATGTGGGTGTACCTGCATGGAGATCATTGCAGAATCAAGGCCTTCCTTAACTCCTTCCACTATTTTATGTGTATCTTGGGAGTAGTGCTTTCTCAGTATGTACATGAGGGGAGGTACTTTGTACTCTGATAAGCAGACAGATGTCAACTGACAGGCCCAATAATGTAGTTCAGTATCTGGTTGTGGTCTCTGGTGCTTGTGTGGTAGCATTAATGGAGATAGCTTAATATGATGGAAGTACTATCACTTGAGGGGCGGGGGGAGACTTTTTCAAAGGCATGAATGCAGGTTTTGCTGTCCAGTTCATGACTTTGAAATAGATGTATCCTAATACTCCAACTAGAATGGTCCTGGTGACATTAATACTCCCTTCTGCATGTGCACTGGCTATACCAGAAGACTCTTTATTTTCTGTCTGGGTTCTCAGAGCTTAAAATACAGACTCTTCTTTGCTTAGGAGAAATCTGATGGCTGTGGCTGCACCCTGAGAATGCTGAGCATGCACCCTCTGAAATCATGGTCACTTGCAAATCTTGGCCAGAAATTTCATCTAATCTCTAGTGCATCTAGCTTGTGTGGTTTTTGTTACTTGTCATTTCTTAAACCTCCCTCTACTCATTCTTGGCACAGGCATCTTCCTTGGTGCTGTGGCATTTCATTGATGGTCCACTGAAATAGCAGTAGAAGGTTGTGATCCACCTGTTCTTTAAAGCAAGCAGATCCACAGGCTTGATGTGCCTGCCTGGGATGTAAAGTAGCTTATGAAAGTAGCTGACCCAGAAAATGGACCTTGGTGTCCATCAGATCTCATGATGGAGAGTGTCCACTATGGAAAAAAACCTCCGTTCCTGCCCATGAAGCACTTGCAAATCCCTGTAGTGGGAATCTTGCACGGTTGTTGGCCCACACTAGTCTTAAGTTACCAGTCTAGTACACAAGGTAATAAGTAACTAGTGTATTCCCTTCACTCCCACCATATTTACTTTTCACATTGATTTTTGAGCTGCTCACTGGGCCTGTGTGTGGTGTGTGTGCGCGTGCAAAGAGCATAACTGAAGGTCTGATTCTGAGAGGTGCCAGATCACTTCAACTGAAGTTAAATGCAGGGGAAGAAGTGGTGGTGGTCATCATGTTAAAATATATCTCACAGTAAAAGGATGTTTTATCGTTCTCACCTGATTCTTTCTCTGCTATGAGGTGAATGGACTTCAGCTCTCTGGCAAGTGCAGATGTCAATAGGGGAACATCTTGCAGCTTTTCCTGGAAGACATTTGCCCTCTCAGAGTTTGAGCCTCAGGCCTTGGCTACACTGGCGCTTTACAGTGCTGCAACTTTCTCACTCAGGGGTGTGAAAAAAAACACCCTGCTGAGCGCTGCAAGATACAGCACTGTAAAGCCTCAGTGTAAACAGTGCCGCAGCTCTGGGAGCGCGGCTCCCAGCGCTGCAAGCTAATTCCCATGAGGAGGTGGAGTACGTGCAGCGCTGGGAGAGCTCTCTTCCAGCGCTGGCGCTGTGACCACACACACTTCAAAGCGCTGCCGCGGCAGCGCTTTGAAGTTTCAAGTGTAGCCAAGCCTTCAGGGTGGGGAATTCACTACCATTTCAAATGTGATCTCAAGGGCCCTGTTAATTGCTTGTCCTCAGAAGAAATGTCACTCGGCAACTTCTGCATTTTGTTGGCCTATACAACCCATGTAAACTAGGTAAATCTTGGATGGGTCACTGAAACAGTCAGTTAACAGCAACCGTTCAGCAGGGTGAACATATCCAGTCCAGGTCCTATCAATGGTCTGTGGCTGTTGCTGTCTGACTAGCTATTCCAGAATGATGATGGGGAATCTGCTTAGCCTAACTGCCCAGGGTCATCCATAATAACTCTTGCAATTTTGCATGCAGCTTGAGTCTCAGCTAGGGTGACCAGACAGCAAATGTAAAAAATCAGGACGGGTATGGGAGGTAATAGGAGCCTATATATTAAAAAAAAAAAAAAAAAAAGACCCAAAAATTGAGACTGTCGCTATAAAATTGGGACATCTGGTCACCCTAGTCTCAGCTGGTTTGAGCCTTAATGGTAGACATCCCTATAGGACACTTGAAGTGCCCTATCTCCCAGGGGTATGTGTCTGGGCGTAATTGAATGAGTAACTTTCATCTTTACAGCATATGGACCAAGTTTCTCTAATGAGCAGAACTGGGACGTTACCTTCAAACCCCCACCGCCAGGAATCTATCTCTGACATATCCACATATCCCCAACCATCTACTTGGATTGCATGAAACAGGCCAAAGAACACAGTAAACCCTTTTTTAATTTTTCTTTTAATAATTGGATCACAGTTGATTTGTGGTCACACAGTAAGACAATCCCTGCCTGTGGAGCTTGCAGTTGAAACAGAATAGACAAAAGGTGGGAGGGAAAACAGATGCACAGAGAAGTGACGTTTGTGTCCTTGAGTAAGTCACATTCCTATAACTTCTTGGTTATTAGACAGAAAGCTTAATACAAATGAACAAACAGTCCTAGTAGGAGTAGCAACTTTCAGGTATAGTTTAGTGCCATCTAGGTAACTCATCTGAAACACCTGTTCTGTAGCTCCACCCATTTTCAGGTGCTATCACAATCTAGGTAGATGAACAAAACTGGCCACCCCAAAAACTTTTGGTGCAGGACATAAGAGAAATGAACTGTTTGTATAGTCCTTGCCCCCTCAAATGGCTTATTGCAACCTTAGTCTCCATTTTAAGTATCTGAAATAAGGATTCAATTTAGCTTTCATAAGTACTGTAATATGTTACATTCCAATTAATTATTAAAACCGTGCTTTGAGGCCTAATTGTAATAGGTCTCATTACCCAGAGTTTAATCTCTCTGTAAATATGCTTTTAGAAATTGGCTGGTAACGTAAAACAGCTCTTCTGTTAAGTTGAAATAAAGTGTGTAGTCTGAGACATTGAGGTGTGTTAAGTGTAGTGTTTGTGTGGCCAGTGAGAGCTGCTATCAGCCGAATCTGTGGACGTGGCAGGTAAACAAACCGGCCCAGCCCTCCAGGGGGCTTACCCTCGCAGGCCAAAGGTTGCAGCTCCCTGTGGATTCTAGGTCATTTCTGAGATAGTGACAGTAACCACTTGCAGCCAGCTTACAGTATGTGACTGAAGGTGCTAGCTACCAAGTGGTGGTGCTCTGTTTGCCATACTGGTGTTAAATCAGAGTGCTGAGGAATTGAGACCAAGAGATGGCCCTGAGGGAAGGTGGTTAGAGAGCAGGAGTAGTGCAGTGTTTTTTGTTTTCCACTCTGCAAAAATTCCACTAACTCTGAAGGAAAAAGCAAATAGAGAAATTGCTGTCTGTAGAAGTGTCTAGCTCCCCTTTCATGTTTTATGAGCTGTCACTGGGCTGTTCTCTGTCTCTCTCTCCCCCCCCCCCCCTTTATGTTTTAAGAGTTCTTCCAGTGGAAGCCAGAGTTACTATGGCAATCCAATGAGTTTTCTCCCTCCTGCTTCCTTCCCTTTGGAACCACAAGTGGCCAGATTCCTCAACTGTGTTTAATATAGTTTGGTGGTTATGAAGGATGTTTTTCAGGGAAATGATGATACATAATTCTGTCTTTATAATGGAAAAAGTGTTAGAATTTTTTCTCTCTCTCTCATATATAAAGGAACACTTTAAATACTTCCCTGTCTGTTCTTCAAAGCTCTTGGAGACAACTTGCTCCTGGACTCCTCCCAAATGTGATCTCGTTTGCTGGTTCAGAACCATGGTGAGATGGGTAAAGGCAGGGACGGAGCCAGCCAAAAGAGGCACAGAAATTCAACAGGCCAGTCAAAGTGAGCAGAGAATCCTCTTTGGGCGGTTTGCCTCCTAGGGCTGCACGCAGGTTTCTGCTTTAGGAGTGGCATTGATTAATTATGGGCCCTTCTCTTTTTTCCAAGTGAATAAACAAATGTGCATTTTATTATCATCCTAGACAACTAATGAGAAACTCCAGACTGGATTCTGGTTTCCATTTAAAAAAAAACACAACTCCTAGCTACTTTATTTGGAGCTGAATTGGAACCCTAACTGATTTCCCCTCTCCCCTCCTCCCCATCACTTTTTCCATAGCAAGTAGTGGGAGAGTGTTGGCCTGCATGAAGCAAGTTCTGAGAGGTATTTGGATACAGTGTTTTTCCCTATCCATAATAAGCACTGAAAGCTTAGCTCAACTGGAAGAGGAACAGGAAATGGACTTGGGCAAAATATCTAGACACTGGGCTAAATTTTCAGAGGACTTACTTCCATGCTTGCATAGTTTAAGTAATTGTGCATATGTGGACATAGGCTCCTAACTAGCAATTTCCATGTGCAGTCATGCAGTTTGCATTCATAATGGTGTTTGCCATTGCACACCTGTGGCTCTGTGCACTTTATTGCACATTCAAGCTGACTCCAATCTCATTGAAAACTTGGATCTGCATTCTTATATGTAACTAAAACTATTTTGTTCTTTGTGGGGGTTTTTTTTTTTTAATCTTGCCCTGTTATAAGAAGGAGGCATTCCACTAAAACTGGCCAAAATATTCCAATTAAAATAATAAATTCTGCACTTGTTAAAGGAGCTGGGGAGAAGCAATGATTAAGGGATCAGGCAGAGAGGAGAACTGCAGAGGCAGCAGGGACCATTGATGCTACTGGGAATGCTGGTACCAGTAAACGAACATGTCAAGCCTTCTCTAGTCTAGAGTCTGTGCTATACACTCTCCATATATGTTTGAGTCAAAGAATAAGTGGCTAGTTCCATAAGAACCATAATGGCTAAGCTTTTCAAAACAACTCAAAGTTGATCTAACTTTCCCATTGGAGTTTTACCATTCACTTCTCTTGATTTCAATGGGAGCCGAATTAGGCCAATGCTGAATACCTTGGAAAAATCCCAGCTGACATTGCTTATGCAGTGGTCCCAAGCATTAGACTGTGCCTGCAAATGTAAAACTACAGTCTTTTGAACTACTACTAAAGACTCTCTTTTTATGGGACTGTCATACAACCTGTTGTCAATCCCTCATATACTTATAACTAATTTAGGGATCCTGTCAAAAATCAGCCCTCTTTTTAAGAGTTATTTTCTTAAAAAAATGTCATCCTCCTTTCACATGTATCCTTTAAAATGAGTTGGTACAAAGGCTAGGACCTTTAAAAGAAAATGGAGTTTGAGTAGGCCCCACTAGTGAGTTCTAAAAGTGCCTTGGAAATCTCCCTTTAAATATAGTAGATTTTCTTACTTCAGAAACTAACATCTTATTTAAATAAGATGAGTATGACCATGTCAGTGGGTCAGAGAAAAGTCCTGCTAGGAAAGATTTAGCTTGAATAAGTCATTCCGAAAAAGAGAGATTTAAAAAGGAGTCATTCAGGTAATCCCCTAGTTTTGATGTATTAGCATTTCAATTCTATTTCAATCTTAGCCACCTTCTTTTCAAGGGAGCACGTGGTGGTGGTGGTGGTGTGTTTCTCTTACCCCCAGTAATACTCTTACCCAAGAAGGCTGGATGTTTTGTTCAAAGAGTTGTGGGTGCTATCATGGCATCAGGATTGGCACATCTTCCCTGTTAGCATAAAATGACTACAAATGATGCCTCAGTTCTAATCCAATCATGTGCCTGTTTATTTTATGGAAGCATGTGTTTATATTACAACTTTAAACCCAATACAGGGAGTCTAGCTTCGCAATCCACTACTGGGATCAACTTTAATTCAGAGAATTTCATAGTTCATCCTCAGAGACCAAACAGAAACCCTTGGTAAGAGTGTGACGGGATTGAGTGCATTATTGTCTGTACAGGAAAGTAACTCCTCCTGTTGGCTGCTAATAAACATTTCATAGCTGGAACACGTATGCGCGCACATACATGCATACTCTTGTTCCTCTGCTCTGCTGCAGTATAGTAGGCCTTTTTAGGTAGGGCACCTCTTTCTGCCTAATCGGCTAGTTGTGTTATTCCAGAGATGGTGTCCCTATCTAGCCTCTGTTTACCAGAAGCTGGGAATGGGCGACAGGGGATGGAGAATTTGATGACTGCTTGTTCTGTTCATTCCCTCTGGGGCAGCTGGCGTTGGTTGGAAGACCGGATATTGGGCTAGATGGACCTTTGGTCTGACCCACTATGGCCATTCTTATGTTCCTCTTAGTAGTACGCACTTGTGGTGGAATCCATAGAAGCACTATAGTTTTAATGGCTTAAAAAAAAAGGATCCCTCAGATTAGTTTTCTAAAGCTATATTTAGGCATCTAAATAAATGGCCTGATCTTCAGTAGTGCTGGGCATCCAGCAACTCCAATTGAGTTCGAACCCTCAAGTTAAATACAAGAAATGCCTGTCAGAGAAAGAGCTTGAGTTGATTTTGTTTGTCCAAACTTACTATTGTGATCTCCTGAATAAACCAGTAGTACAGATATAATAAATTATCTAGGAGATGTGCATACTACCCTTCCTCCTATAAGATTTTCTTCAATGAAGGTCAGCATTGGACTGTCAGTCCATGTCTTGCCCTGTCCAATCAGTTACCACTAATTTTTTTTTTAATATTTTTTTTTTAAACTGTCACTTACCAGAGCTAATTGTAAGGGGGAGGAGGGAAGACTTTGTGCACACACACACAAAGTTGTCCTTATGAATGACTTGAACTTGGCCAACAAATACTAGATGGCACTTATAGCTGATACACATCCAGATCTGTAGACTGTGTTCCACCCTCTGAAATTCTCAAGGAACATTGATGCTGAGTCATGTTTTGATGCTGCTACAAATGAGATTGGAACAGTTGCTGAATAAGCAGCGAGGTGGCCTAAGTTACTGTCAGCCAAGCGCCATATTTGTTAGAGATCTGAACTAAGAAATGTTTTGTTTCTGATACTTGTGCAATTCTATATATACTTCCTCTATGAATTACATCCATCAACTGGTTATTGCTCCTCAGGTTGCCTGCTGAACAAGATGATCTTCATGTATGTTTTGAGGCAACCGCCATCTCTGTGGAAAAATAGACATGCCACAAGGGAGTGGGAAGATGAAGAGTAAACAGGACTCTGGCTATCCGTGATGGAGATCAGCTATCTGAAAGATCTCTTGAAGAAAACAATGTCTGCTGTTTAGTCTGGCTACAGTTAAATCGATGCACAGAAAAAGCCTGGGAGGGGGGGAAATGTTCAGAAGTGCCTAAGTCACTTAGGTACTTTTCAAAATGCTTCCTTAAATGCCTAGCGGGGAACTTAAGGGGAATTGTGACGGGTAATATGCTTTTTGCCAAGTTCATATGGATCTTCTGATAACATGTGCTACACATGTGCTGGATGTTTGAGTTTTTGTTCTTACCTTGCATCAATATGTACTGGTTAAGCATGCTTCTACAAGGCTGATTGTCATCAAAGCTTTTTCATGTGGCCCATGGTTTTTGGGAGTATTAGAAAACTTGCTACGCTGCGTCTGGTCAAATTCTAGACGCGGTAAAACTATATAAATGCAACCATGCATTGGGAATAGGAAAAGAATGCAGATCTGAAGGAGAAATTGACAAACCTTAGAAACTGTTTTCTCATCCCTTCCTGTCACAGGTACACAGCCAAAGGTGAAGTGTGAAAGCATAGCACATCCCAGTGTAGGATACTTCAGTATAAGCACAGTGTTTAAAAATAGTTAATCCTAGGACTAAAGATATCTAAAATAAACCAGAAGAAACTGGTTCTGTCCCTACATCATAGATGAGCAATACCATGTGTCTTCAGACTTACTACTCCACTTCCAGTGGAACTAAACTTAAATTGTACCTCTGTCTAAAAGCTACCCTTAAAGCTACCCTCCTAAAAAATAATCTTGTAACAGCAGCCACTGCACATTAGCAATGTTTTACCCTAGAATCATCTGCCTTGTGCTAATAGGACAGTGGAAAGCACTGTGAAATCTTCAGGATGAAAGATGCTGTATAAAATATAAATGAAAGGTCAAAACAATTACACCGTCAATGATGCGCACACGTTTGGTCTGCTCAACTTTATCAAGAAGGAGATTGGTGCATTTTCCTGTTTAAACATACAGGAATGTAAGGAGCTAAAATATTCAGAGGTTGGAAAAACTAAGTCTGTCCTTTTTTTGTATTAAAAAAAAAAAAAAAAGGCATACAACATTCTGAAGAGGCTTGAGAGGATTGTATGGGGCCAAACCCATAGGATGCACCTCTAACTTAGAGGGTTGGTGCTGATGGGGATATCTTCTACCCAACGGCTAACATCCAGGATAAATGTAAGGACAGCACTGGGAACAAGTAATCAGAGGCAGGATGCTTCAGCTGCACTGAGCCGGAGTTAGCGAGGCAGAGAGTGAAGGAACAGGAGCTGGTGGTGTAACAAGACTCCCGAATATTCCTATCAAGAGCGGATGGCTCAGGACTGCTGAGGAAACATGCTGTGCAGTGCACTTAACCCCTGTTCCTAATGGGAACTAGAGATAGACTGTCCCTCGGGGCATGATGCCAGACACCCCATTATGACCGATCCTGGCCTTTGTGGTTTTGGAGAGCCAGAAGGCATGTTAGTCATTCTTTGGCCTAGCGCTCGGGGGAATCGTTACATTGAAATACTGCCCATGTTCTGCTAGGGTGGAAACTCTCGCTCCTCCTTTTCTTTCCAACCTCCAGCAAAAGAGAGAGGTTTTGAAAAGTATTTAGCCAAACATAAAAAGAAATGCATACTCTAGAGCAGCTACTATTTGCGATATGGACTGGGATAGGCATTCCGGAGTCACTCCAGTGCTTGGAACAGACCTGTCATTCAGCCATGAAATCTGTCCCTCTGCTCTTCAAACTCAGCCTGGATAGCCTAGTAATGAAGCCTATTGGGGATGAACGGCCTTATTCTGCAACCCCTCATGTGTAACTCTGAGGATCTGGGGAAAGATCTATGTGCAGAGAGGCTGCAGAATCAGTGAGAGAACACCTAACTGGAAATAGACAAGGTCATTAGGTGGAGAGCGTATGGTCAATATATTAGGCAAAGGGCACCCCAAGTGAGCTGTTTTTATGAATCCTGTGCCTCTGTGTATGATAGCCATGTATTGGACAAACTTAGTAGAGAGAGAGATGTCTCTATATATGCTTTGCCAGTGCCCTGCATGTTGGGTAAGGCCTCTGGAAGGACTTCTGTTGTATGTAAATAGACTGTATGATGGGACATGTGATGGAATGAGAGTGTTGCTAATAATGTACCCTTCTCTCTGGTTTCTACCCAGCTTGCAGGAGGAATCATTCTTGGTGTGGCACTCTGGCTCCGTCATGATTCGCAGACCACAAATATCCTGTACTTGCATCTAGGTGAAAAGCAGGCCCCTAATACATTCTATATTGGTAAGTAGTGCTGGGAAAGAAGTAGGTGGGTAGGTGTGGAGGGAGTGAGGTTTGTATGAATCTCCATTGGTGGTGTTACCTGCACAACTTGTCCTGTTCCAGCGAAGCATGACACACCCGGAAATGCAGACAGAAAGCACTGTTGCAGGTGTGACCGGGGTCCTAATGGGGAGCCAGCTATGGTTTCTCAGTTAGGGCGAACTGCAGAGAATGGGGCAGCCAAACCCCAAAAAGCTAGTGGATATTCAAATACTTAAATTTACCAAATCAGCATAAAACAGCTTCTTTATTACCTCACTGATTACTCAGAAGTCCAAACAACAGAGTTCCCTTAAAGTGATCCAACCTCAGACCTCCATGCAGGTACCCACTTCAGATATGATGTTAATTTATGTAAATCTTATAAAAGAAAAGCTTGTACCAATCCCAAAGGATCGAACACATTACCTCCCAGGTTAATTAATGTTTCAGATCTTACCCAAGTACACGGTACAGCCATTTCTTATTAATTAAACTAAAATTTTCTAAAAAATGAGAGAGTATGGTTAAAATATCAATATACATACAGACATGAGTTCAATGCATGGAGGTGATGAGCTTCGTAGTCTCAAAGAGTTCCTTTAGAATTCAGTTTATAGGTCATAGTCCAATGTCCGAATCTCATATTCACGGAGTACCAGCATAACTGGGACCTCAGTCTTGTGATTCAAACTTCCCCGATGAAGTCTAAGGAAATCTGAGATGACGGAATCAGGACCCAAGCATCATTTATACAATTTCATGTCTTTTGAACAAGTTGGAATTCCTCAGGGAACAAAAGGTAATCAGGATGACTTTGAAGGAGGTCCATCACTGGTACTTAGCTATATGAGTTAACATAAGGCCATTTGCTTGTTCCTCCACCATTCACAGTACATTTCAAAGAGATATCCTGTGCTTACAATTTATTTACATGATAGGATGTTATTTTGAGCTCTGAATTATCAGAATACAGTATAGACAGGGACTGTTGATTACACTGTCCGCCCTACTCATACATATGTAAATACACAAAAACACAAACATTTTCTCCCCACGTCTTCTGTGGGTTATTTATTCTGCAGAATGTTTAACCTTTTCAAGCCATGTGTCACAGCAGGCATCCTAAAAACATAATGTATGCTTGTGACGTTGGACTCTATATGATTTTATGGAAATATGTGAATGAGTATAAATATAATGTAACTGGAATATGCTTCATGCAAAAGATCTCTTGTAAGGTATCATTACAAAGCTTATAATCTACTGAGTGTGGTCGTTTTATTTGTATGAATGTACCACTCTTGTATCTGAAACTAGATATATGAAATATAACTAAGGGCCTATTGTAATTCAGTTCTATTACTATACTAGGCTTAGACTTGCATGTTTTGTTTGATTTTACTTGGTAATTCACTTTGTTCTGTCTGTTACTACTTGGAACCATTTAAATCCTACTTTCTGTATTTAATAAAATACTTTTTACTTATTAATTAGCCCAGAGTATGTATTAATACCTGAGGGGGGCAAACAGCTGTGTTTGGCATATCTCTCTATCAGTATTATAGAGAGTGAACAATTTGAGTTTACCCTGTATAAGCTTTATATAGGGTAAACTCTGTATTTTATTTGGGGTTTAGACCCCAGTGGGAGTTGGGCATCTGAGTGTTAAAGACAGGAACACTTCTGTAAGTTGATTTCAGTTAAGTTTGCAGCTTTGGGGCCTGTGGTTCAGACCCTGGGTCTGTGTTGGAGCAGACTGGCGTGTCTGGCTCAGCAAGACAGGCTGCTGGAGTCCCAGGCTGGCAGAGAAAGCAGGGGCAGAAGTAATCTTGGCACATCAGTTGACATTCCCAAGGGGGTTTCTGTGATCCAACCCATCACAATGCTCATTATGGCAATATATGGAATAAAGTGTAGGCTAAAATGTCTCATACTAGCAAGATATGACATGCATGTGCAAATCCTGTTTGATTATATGTAACCTGTATTGCATGTTTCTCAGATCCTAGAGTCAAAGGAGTTAAAATGAAAAGCATCTTTAAAAAATATCCAGCTTTTTTGTGCAAGCAGTAAAGAGAATTTCACCTGTCCCATTTTCACTAATATCCTTTAAATACGTTTAACTTCAGGAGGGAGTTGTATGATGGGTCTGGACATAAGGGAGAGGAGGGATTGCTTGCTGTAGCTGTTTTTTGGGATTGTTGCTTCTCTGCTGCAGGAATATGGAGCAGCTGAAGGAACAGTCGGCAATGGAAAATAAATTGTTGAGACCAGCATGACTCATGTTTTCCAGGCATGTGCGAGTGTGTTAGGTTTAATGTGATTTCAGTAATTGGTCACCATTCTGACTTGTTGGAAAGAGGAGACCCTTATTCGACTATGCTTGTCTGCACTCGAGCAGCAGCTCAAGTCTTGGAGAATTGGCTTGAGCAGGATGTCTGCTTTCCAAGGTCTCCTTTTCTTCTGAGGTTTGACCTCTGTGCTGTGTATCTGAAATCAGCTGTCTGTCTGCAAGGGGAATGCTGAGGATGCTGTGTGTGGGGGGAGGGGTGGGGGGGGGATGATGATAACTGCAGGGTACTGGGTGTGGACCAAGCATTCCTGCATTCTCAGGGGTAGACACACAGGAAATAGATGCTGTCATGGCTGGGGACCTGGGGGAGGAGGACATCTGGAAAAATTATCCTCCATTCCTGTTCAAGACAAAACTGTGTATGGGTTGGATTCTCCTCAGATCTGCTCCAGTTTAACTCTGTTGACTTTAATGGAGGTTTACCTGATTTCCCTCCCCCTCCCCCGCCCACTGGTGTGAAAGAAGAATGAGCCCCATAGTTTCTTCCCCACCACTGTCCACTCAGACAAGATGTCTTCAATATCTGCACATATAGTTCTCCACCAGGTGGAGATATTTTAAGGGGCAGCCCCCTTCCAAATGCTGGAGAAAAGGAAGGGTGAGGTGGCTGTCACCAGTATGGGATAGTCATAGAGCTCAGGGGTTTAGAGGTGTGGAGATAATCCTTCCTGTTTTGAGAACGAGAAGAGACTTGGAAATAAGAACACTGTCCCCTTAGGTGGAGAATTGTTCCTAGAACCGCAATCCACTTCTCTCATAAGGCCCTCAGTAGACTGCATGTGACAACCCTAACATAATGGCAGGCTGCTGATCTGTATAGATTCAGAGGATACTAAAGACAGTCTGGTTGTGTTGGTTGAACCCCCATAACACCAGCTCACCACTCTTCCCTGTCAAAACAATGGGTTATACAGTCGCACTACAGCCATCTGGATAACAGGAGTGCATTCTGATAATGGGACAATGGGGGATGCCTGGATTGTGATAACAGCTGCTCAGACTTGTGCTTGAGTTCATAAATGGATCCATGCACCTGGATATACACCCTACATGTGCCCTCGGTAAGCCCAACTTTTCATAGAGCTCCGCAACTGTCAAGGTTCCTTCCCCACTCTGAACTTTATGGTACAAATGGGGGGACCTGTATGGACACTTCTAAGCTTAATTACTAGCTTAGATCTGGTAACTCTGCCACCATCCAGAAAATTCAGTGTCTGGATCACTTCTTGTTCCCCCCAAAACCTTCCCCTCCCTGGGCAGCCTTGAGAGGCTTCCCCAATTCCCTGGTGAACACAGATCCAAACCCTTTGGATCTTAAAACAAGGAGAAATTAACCATCCCCTCTCCTTTCCCGCCACCAGTCCCTGGTGAGTCCAGATCCAATCCCCTTTGATTTTTCCATGTTTTAAGATCCATCAGGTTCTTAAAAAGAGAGCTTTTAATTAAAGAAAGAAAAGTAAAAAAAAAAAAATCATCTCTGTAAAATCAGGATGGAAAACACTTTACAGGGTAATCAGATTCATATAGCCCCGAGGAACCCCCTCTAGCCTTAGGTTCAAAGTTACAGCAAGCAGAGAGAAAATCCTCTCAGACAAATAAAGGAACATTTACAAGTTGAGAAAACAAAAATAAAACTAATCTGCCTTGCCTGGCTGTTACTTACAATTTTGAACATGAGGAGATGGTTCAGAAAGATTTGGAGAGCCTGGACTGACGTCTGGTCCCTCTTAGTCCCAGGAGCGAACAACACCCAAGACACAAACAAAGACTTCCCTCCACCAAGATTTGAAAGTATCTTGTCCCCTGATTGGTCCTCTGGTCAGGTGTCAGCCAGGTTTACTAAGCTTCTTAACCCTTTACAGGTAAAAGAGGCATTAACCCTTAACCATCTGTTTATGACAGCAACTGACATGACATTCACGTTGGGTGCTGAGCTCTCTTGAAAATCTGGCCTTGCGTGCCCAGAGACTGCAGAGATGGATTGGTTGTAAATGCATGTAACATTAGCTTCAGTGTACTTGGATCCTTTCCCTTTCTACTGCCTGTTGAGGGAATATTAAAAAGGCAGAACTTGCCATGCCAGGCTGGACCCAATGTTCCATGTAGTCAGATATCCTGCTACCAGCAGTAGCCAATATAATCTGCTTCATAGGAAGGTATCCCAGTTCAACTTCCACTCCCCCAGCAAAACGACACACGTAGTCAGTTTTCTATCCCTGTACATAGGGGTGGAAGGTGTTAATTCCTGAATCCACAAAGGGCCTTAGTCTTCCACCAGGGTCTTCTGTAGACTTCTGCATGTGGACACCATTGGCCTTTATTCAGAACATCCCCTCTTTCAATATAAACTCTAACATGGTGAGACCGAAGGGGCAGAGAGCCCAGGTGTCTATTTACCCCAGACTAGTTACCTTCTCAAGGGCAAAAAGTGAGTCCCTTCCCTGCACCTCTGCCTGAGGTAAGCTACCCAGAGGACAAGGAAACTGGGAGAAGCTGTTAATCTTCCTCCAAAATCTGAGAGAATCAAGCAATTGGACAGCTAAACGGTTTCCTCCAGGGTTTTGTCTCTCTTTTGAGTCTTTCTGCAAGGATGCATATGCTCAGGATTGGCTCCAATAGCAGGTGCTTGTAATGTTTTAAAGTGACAGAATCAGCAATCCAACATGGGCCTATCAGACTTAAAGTAGGAGCACGTTACCACTGGCCTTCTTGACACTCAAGAATGGATGTGATCTCTTTTGTTAAAATTTCATGAATTATAGTAAGTAACAGATCTGCCTAGCTTCCCTGTGATGACTGTAATTCCCATTCAGTAATAGTAGTGGAGCATTTCCTTCAGCTGCTCCCTGTCACTCAGTCTGGAGCCTGAGATGACTTTTATAATTAGGCATTCCCTTCTCGGTACACCATACCCTGCTTTTTCTCCCCCACCCTTCCCCCACAATATTTCCATTTCACAGTCAGAAGCTTCTGTAATGTAGACTGGCCTGCTGTGTTCTTTCCCTTGCAGAATATTTTAGTGTCCAGTGTGAGGGTTTATTCCCAAAATTTACTAGGGTATTTTTAACAAATGTTGGCATGACTGTGGGACAGCAAGAAGCAGTAGAGCTATCTGGGGATGAAGCCCTGTTTAGTTGATAGATCTGGTGAGGCTGTACGGATTGGTAGGAGACAGATTGGCCATTTTGTCTGCCCGTGGAGATCTGTTCTGCAGAGGCTATTATGCAGGGGAATACATGTGAAGGAGGTAAAGTGACAACCAACTCAGTCAGTTTTACCCACAGTGGGGAGAGTGCTGAAACCAGCAAGGAGGGACTGTATGGGAAGCTGTAAGGGATATGGGGTGTAGCACTAGACATTTTTGCTCATTGGGTGCGGTATGCTGGAAGGCTCTATCTTCCTTCCCAGAAATGAAGCTGCTTTCCCCGTGACAAGCCTGGCAGCGTGCTCGTTCCCAGTGTTTATGTTCTCCAAGTTTCTCCATTCCGTGTTGGCAGAGGGAGTGGAGCAGCTGGATGTTGTTTTAATGTTAGAGTTTTGGTTGTTCCCCCTCCTTCAGTTGCTGATTTGATTCAGTAGTGAGGCCAAAGCTTCGGAGCGCCTGTTAAATGTCAGTTAAGAAAAGAGCTCCCTGGGGTGCGGCCGTGGGGAGGGGAGGAGCCTGCAGTGAAGCACAGTGGAAGGAGGGGGAGAGTCTCACATGATGCAGGCCCTGTACCTTGACTGTTAGGTGCACCTATTGCTACAAATTCATGTGGCAGTGCATAGCTGCTGTCCCCATTCATGTTTTCATTCTGTGTTGAAAGCCACTTGAAGCTGGGGTTTTCCACAGGAAACATTCTTTCTGATGTGCTTTAGCTTCCCACCGTCTCCAACCAGTTCCATTTATCTGCTTGTTTTGAATTGGCTTCCCAGGACATAACAAGATTTTATTTGTTGGCTCTTTCTTTCCTTCTTCATTTTAAGCCTCTGTTCTGATTGTGGACATGACCATCCAGAAAACAGTATTTAATCCTTCCAACTCTTCAAAAGACAACTAGTTTGTGTTTCAGCAGCTTAAGGCAGGGGGACGCTTCCTGAGTAGCAGTTGTTTACCTCTGTTGTGGAGCAGTAAGGCAATATGCACCGGCGTGCTTTCTTTGCATAAGAGCTGGGCACACAATCTGCTCATGCATCATATACACATGCATGCCAAGCCTGTTATTGCCCTTACCTGATGCTGTTTTTAAAAAAGGTTGTTGACTCATACCATCCCTCTTTAGAGAATAACAATGGTGTGGGAGGTTAGGGTGATCTTTCTCTCTCACATCCTCTAGTAGGGAAATGTTTGCATGAGCACCTACCTACCCTGTTCATAATTATATTCTCTAATAGGGAGATTTCTACAGACGCATGCACTTTCACAAATGTCTCCTAGCGGTGAGATTTTTCAAAGGCATACCACTATCTTTTGGTAGGAATTGGGTGCCTTGATTGCCGCCTTTTGCCTTCTGAAAATCTCCCCCTGTATCTTGAAGGAGCAATCGGCTTGCTCCCAAATGCATCCTCCCTCCACCTTACTGATAGTTGCAAAATCAGAAACACTGCTGCACGCCACCATTGCATCTGAAATGCCCATTCTACACTGCAGACACAGTATGTGTTCATAAGTTGTTAGAAACACACTGGTAGAGGATAGTAGATATTAGGACACTCAAGCAATTACAAAAATTAATCACAATTAATAGTGCTGTTAATAATAGAAAATCATTTATTTAAATATTTTTGGATGTTTTCTACATTTTCAAATATTTTTATTTCAGTTGCCACACAGAATACAAAGTGTACAGTGCTTACTTTATATTTATTTTTATTACAAATATTTGCTTTGTAAAAAAAAAATAGTATTTTTCAATTCACCTAATACAAGTACTGCAGTGCAATCTCTTTACCATGAAAGTTGAACTTACAAGTGTAGAATTATGTACAAAAAATAACTGCATTCAAAAATAAAACCATGTAAAACTTCAGCGCCTTGAAAGTCCACTCAGTCCTACTTCTTGTACAGCCAGTCACTCAGACAAACAAGTTTGTTTACATTTGCAGGTGATAACGAGAAGCGGGGAGCATTTACAATGCTGAAAGTGAGAACAGACATTTGTATGGTATGGTTGTACCTGATGTCGCAAGATATTTATGTGCCAGATATGCTAAAGATTCATATGTCCCTTCATGCTTCAACCACCATTCCAGAGGACGTGTCCATGCTGATGACTGGTTCTGCTCGATAACAATCCAAAGCAGTGCAAACTGATGCATGTTCATTTTCATTTTCATCATTACTAACACAAAGTTGATTTACCTTTTTGGTAGTTCGGGTGCAATAGTTTCTGCATCAGAGTGTTGCGCTTTTAAGACTTCTGGAAGCATGCTCCACACTTTGTCCCTCTCAGATTTTGGAAGGCACTTCAGATTCTTAAACCCTGGGTTGAGTGCCGTAGCTGTCTTCAGAAATTTCACACTGGTACCTTCTTTGCCTTTTGTCAAATCTGCAGTGAAAATGTTCTTAAAAATGAAAAACTTGTTGGATCATCATCTGAAACTGTTATAACATGAAAAAATGGCAGAATGCAGGTAAAACAGCAGGAAACATACAATTCTCCCCCAAGGAATTCAGTCGTAAATTTAATTAATGCATTATTTTTTTTAATGAGCGTCGTCAGCATGGAAGCATGTCCTTTGGAACAGTGGCTAAAACATGAAGAGGCATATGAATATTTAGCATATCTGGCATGTAAATACCTTGCAATGCTAGCTACAAATGTGCCATGTGAATGTCTGTTCTCACTTTCTGGTGACATTATAAACAAGAAGCGGGCAGCATTACCTCCTGTAAATGTAAACAAACTTATTTCTTTTAGCAATTGGCTGAACAAGAAGTAGAACTGATTGGACTTGTAGGCTCTAAAGTTTTACATTGCTTTGCTTTGTTTTTGAGTGCAGGTACGTAACAAAAAAAATACATTTGTGCATTGCACTTTCACAATAAAGAGATTGCACTACAGTACTTTTATGAGGTGAATTGAAAAATACTATCATTTTTCAGTGCAAATATTTGTAATAAATCTAAAGTGAGCACTGTACACTTTGTATTCTGTGTTTGTAATTTAATCAAAATATTTGAAAATGTAGAAAAAATCCAAAATATTTAATAAATTTCTATTGGTATTCTATTGTTTAACTGAGTGATTAAAACTGATTGATAATGACTAATTTTTTTAATCACGATTAATTTTTTGAGTTAATCTCATTCGTTAACTGTGATTAATCAACAGCCCTAGTATAAATACATACTTTTTATAAGCAACCTGTTGACCTGTCAAACTCTCTAACAATGGATTTACCATTGATTAAAATATCTACTAACCCTTTATTCAAAGTGTGACCAGTGCTTCTGGATAAAGAACTTCATTGGGAGACACTCTTTCATCTCTCCACTTTGGCCTAGAGACTGTGAATGGTAATGTAATGGCAGGGGTGCTGGAACAATTTGTGTCATGGGTGTGCTGAACCAAACTGTAAACCCTGTATATGATGGAAACCACTTCAAGCCAGGGAGTGCAGCAGCACCCCTAGTTCCAGCACCTGTGTGTAATGGTGTTAACGTGTCCCCAGTTGCATAAGCTGTAAATACTAGAGTGACAGCATGTTCCAGCTGCTGCAGCTCCAACAGTCCCCTGCCTAAACTTTAGCGAGGCAGCAGTGCAGGGATGGGACCAGAGGCAGACGGCTGCTTCGGGTCTAGAGGGGTTAGCTGACAAAGGGCTCATTGTTTAGTCCCAAATGAGCATAATGGGAGCTCCGTCCTACTTGGCTGACTTAATCCAGCTGAGTAAAGCTAGAAGCTCTATTCTGCAAATATTTCATTGTGTGCTGTACAAGTCGTTCCACTGAGGGCAATGGGACCACTCACAGGAGGAAAGGTTTGTAGGCTCGGGCCCCCAGGTTGTAATCTTGTGATCCTGGCTGCCAAGGCACATGTTTCCTCTCCTCCTTCAATCCCATCAGGGAATGTAATGATGCAGGTGGTGAAGCAAAGCTGCTGGGAGTTTGCAGGGGAAAGAAATGTAAAGGAAGGGAAAGTGAGGGGGTCACTCCTGGAGAAGAACTATCTGTAGAGGCTGTGAGCCTTTAGTCATTTTTCAGCAGGTTTGTGGGGGTAGAGGCAAGAGGCTAAAGCACAGAGGATGAGTCACACCTTCAGGGGATGAATGGCCTGTGTGTGCTGTGGGGAACTGAGCTATCACAAGTATCCAGTGCACCTTCAGAGAGGGGGTGGAGGGAACTAGATGCTCGGTGCCCCCTTAGGGGCTTGGCGCTGGTTAAGTGCCATGGAGAGGCTAAACTGAGACACCGATGACATTCTGCATTCAGCATGGGCTGCTTGCTATTACCACATGCTGTGCAGGGCAGCGCTGCTATCATTGGCTCTCCCACACTGTTGGCTAGCTTGTAAGAGGATATCAGGATTTGCCAGATCACTTTTATTTTTAATGTAGAGAGTCACTATCTTTTATCACCTTCTGCATGTAAAATGGAAGCATTTCTAGGAAGGCTAGTTCTGTAACATCACTGAGTTTCATTCAGCTGTCTCTGTCTGATGCTTCTCCTCCCTGTCTTCTCTCTTTCTCCCATTCAGCACTTTCCCTATTTAACTCCTTACTCCAATCATCCCAAGTGTTTTTTTTGGGGGGTGGGGTGAGGGGGCTTCAGTTGCTAATTTTCCTTCTCAACCCTCTGGTTCAAATTCTGCTCTAGGTCCCATCCAAGCAGCCCCCATTGTAGATAGTCAATGGGCATTGTACCGATGAAGCAGAGGGTAGAATTTGGCCTTTTGTCATCTTGGATTGCTGTTTTCCCTGGAAAACAGGGTTAAGGAGGGTGCCATATTACTCATTAACCTCTTAAATTCTAGTAGGAAATCTGTATTGAGCACCTACATCTTTCTGGTTTGATTCTTCCTACCTGTGAGACAGTCCAAACACTTTGACTAGAGGTTTACCTGACCTTCTCCCTAATCTATGGGAGAGGCAGCTCATGATGTAAAAGGAAAGACTCTATTGTGTCAGTTTGCTGGGTGCTGAGGTCCTGTTTGCCCTGTGAGTCTCACAGGAATGGTCTTGGCCCTAGGTTGCATCGGTGGAGCCAGCTGAGATATTTAGCAGCTGAGCACAGTAACTCTAGGCATGCTGTCGGCACGTGTTTGGGTGCAGGATGTTCCAAGGTAGGTGCTGGGATGGGAGAGGTGGATGACATAAGAATGTTAGCAACTTATCTCGCCTCGCATGACGAATCCATTATGGTGGCAGGCTGGTTCTGCTGAAAGAGCAGTAACATCAAGGAGTCCCAGATCCCAGCAACACTAGGTGTTTTGGTCCTGCTGATTGGATGCAAACATCTGAGTCACAGACATCTTGTCCTGGCTTTGGGAGGATGAAGGAAAGCTTAGATTGGAGTCTAGCTAAAGTCCAAAGTTTTTGGGGCATATTATATCACCCTCTCGCCCTCATGGTTTTTATTTTCTCTCTTTCAGACTTCTCCAGGGGTAGTTGGTAATGTTGCTTTTACAGTGCTTGTCTACGACCTGCAGTAGTTGCCATTTTATCCTTCACTTGAAAAACAGGGAGCACTCTGCATCACCTCCTCCCTCCTGGGTTTATTTTTTCTGTTTCTCATCAGACTGCCATTGAATGCTGCGGTCATGTGGCTCTTGAAACACACAAACTCAGCAGATCCTAAATAGGAAATCTGTATCCACCTGTTAATAGCAAGCGATCGAATTACACCCTGCCCTGCGCTCTGACGATTTCTTCACTGGGGTTTGGGCCAGTGCAAAGGATACAATGTTCTAGTATGAAAATTGTGTTCCTTCTCACTTCTTACAATTATTCTCTTCCCTCACCCCATCGGCCAGTGTACTCTAGACTGTTGCTGTATTAGGCTGCGGTTCCTCCGTATGTTAGTCTAAGGATGCTGTCCATGTAAAATCATGTGAAACTGTCTGGCATGAGATGTACTAGATATGCCTAGGCAAATTCCACACACCCCTCTGGTCATGCTGCTTAGAAACCCTTGTCAGAATATAATACTGCTTCCTGCCGAGTATAGCTAAGAATAACACATGCTTATTTTTGGTAGCTTCACCGAAGTGAAGCCTCAAAAAATTGAGTAGAAACTCATAAATGTTCCTCTCCACGGAAATCTTTAGTAAAAGGCGAAAGATTTATACGATCTGAAGAGAAACCAGAGTATTGCTAGGCAGTCAAAGTATTTTCTCTTCTCTTTAGTGCAGGGATCGACAACCTTTCAGAAGCCGTGTGCCGAGTCTTCATTTATTCACTCTCATTTAAGGTTTCGCATGCCAGTAATGCATTTTAATGTTTTTAGAAGGTCTCTTTTTAGACGTCTATAATATATAACTAAACTATTGTTGTATGTAAAGTAAATATGGTTTTTAAAATGTTCAAGAAGCTTCATTTAAAATTAAATCAAAATGTAGAGCCCCCTGGATCAGTGGCCAGGACCTGGGCAGTGTGAGTGCCATTGAAAATCAGCTTGCGTGCCGCCTTCGGCACATGTGCCATAGGCTGCCTACCCCTGCTTTAGTGACTGAACCATAAAACACCAGGTCAAAAAGAAAGCAGAACCAAGCCCCTGTTACCAGCTTCACATAAAGGCTTTCTACACCAGCCCAGAGATGGACAAACCTGGGTGCCTACGATCACCACTGTGACTCTAGTTTCATGTAGGGGGTTTTTGCTTCCCATCATCTTCATGATGGGACTACCCTACAACCTGCAAGTTTCAAAGACTGGCTTCAGCACCAAATAAATATCTTCATGAGATCACACTTCCATGGTGATGTGATCACACAATTGCATTGTTTGCAGTGAGTCTAGAGGCAGCTAAATAAAATAACCGAACATCAGAAGAGCTTTCATAGACTTCAAAGGGAGGAGAGAAATTTCCTCCACCTTCCACAGAACTCCAACCCAAGACTTTCCAAGCTTATAAAGTAACAGAGCATCCGATGGAACGGCATATTAGACACATTACACCATCAGAACAGAATCTCATTGGCTGATTATTTCTCAGGGGCCTGACACAGATTCTAGCATCAGTGAAAGTTGCTTTTCCAGATTAATTCTTCCATGGGTTTCTCATACACCAGCAACTTTCAAGATATTGCAGTTCTTTGATTTTGTTCCAGAGGAACCTTCTGGAATTTTTGTCGAATCTAGTGCTTGTAAAAGCCCTGGGGATTATGATTCCCATTTTCAAAAGTGACTATTGATTTTTTTTTTTGAGTGCCCAATTTGAGACACCTTTTAAAAGGGCCTGAAAAATCAAGCTCCTTTTAAGGTGTGTCAAGTTGGGCACCCAGAAATCAGTAGTCATCTTTTGAAAATGTTAGCCTAAAGTTTGGCATATTTAACAGCTGGGCATGTTTCCTCCCTCACCAGTTCAGTCGCTGATGTTTCTGGGCAATCTCACAGTAAGGATGCTAATGAACACAGTTCTTACTGATCAGAAACTACAAAAGTAATTTCACATTGGCCACTACATAACTCCATCAGCACTGACCTGGGCTGGATTCAGACTAACAACCTAGGGTCTTGGATATGTATCCATTTAACACTCCCCATGGCCAACTTATAATTCCTGAGTGTCAGAACAAAGTATTAATAGAAGTAGTGCTACAGCCTGAAGATCTATAGAGATATTTCCAGTAGTGTACGAGGGACAGGCAGACCAAATCAAACAGGTCAAACGGCCGAGTGTCAGGACTTTGTTTTATAGTCTCTCTGTACTTCTCATTCTAGTAGAAGAGGAAACAAGAATCCTGACAAGTAATTAATAATCAGAGAAATCTAATATCAGAGGGGTAGCCGTGTTAGTCTGGATCTGTAAAAGCAGCAGAGAGTCCTGTGGCACCTTATAGACTAACAGACGTATTGGAGCATGAGCTTTCGTGGGTGACTCTTTGCTGCTTTTAAAGAAATCTAGCTGAATCTGGTCAAGGCTAGAAATATACAAGGGAACCTCTTAGCAGACAGCCTTTTAAATAAGGCTGCAGAGGCAACCCTGGCAATTACAGTTTGGTAAGCCTAACTTCAATATTGGGCAAATTGGTTGAAACTGTGGTAAAGAACAAAATCTTTACACATAGAGGAACATAATACGTTGGGGAAGAGGGACACAGCTCTTGTAAAGGGAAATAATGCCTCACTAATCTATTAGAATTCTTCGAAAGTCAACAAACATGTGGATAAGGGTGTTCTAGTGGATATTGTGTACTTGGACTTTCAAAAACACTTTGACAAGGTCCCTCACCAAAGGCTCTTAAGCAAAGTAAGCAGTCATGAGATGAGAGGGATAGTCTTCTCATGGATCAGTAACTGGTTAAAAGGTAGGAAGCAAAGGGTAGGAATAAATGGTCTGTTTTCAAAGTGGAGAGAGGTAAATATCCTTGGGCATCCCTTCAACGTATTGATAAATGATCTGGAAAAGGGGGTGAACAGTAAGGTGGCAAAACCTGCAGATGATGCAGAATGACTTGAGAGTTCAGTCCAAAGCTGACTGTGAAGAGTCACAAAGGGATCTCACTAAATTGGGTGATTGGGCAACAAAATGGCAGATGAAATTCAATGTTGGTAATTACAAAGTAATGCAAGTCGGGAAACATAATCCCAAGTATACATATAAAATGATGGGGTCTAAATTAACTGTTACCATTCAAGAAAGAGATCTTACAGTCATCATGGATAGTTCTTTGAAAACGTCCGCTCAGTGTGCAGTGGCAGTCAAAAAAGCTAACAATGTTAGGAGCCATTAGGAAAGGGAGAGATATTAAAAGAAAATATAACGCCACAATATGAGTCCATGGTATGACCACCCCTTGAATACTGCATGCAGTTCTGGTTGCCCCATCTCAAAAACGATGCATATTAGGATTAGAAAAAGTGTGGAGAAGGGTAACAAAAATGAGGGGTATGGAACAGCTTCCATATGAGGAGAGATTAAAAAGACGGGGACTGCTCGTCTTAGAAAAGAGGTTACAAAGTGGGGCTATGTTGGAGGCCTATGAAACTGTGAACAGAATGGAGGAAGTGAATAGGGAGTGTTATTTACCCCTTCACATAATACAAGAAAGAGGCATCACCTCATGAAATTAATAGGTAGCAGGTTTAAAACAAATACAAGGAAGAACTTCTTCACCCAACACACAGTAAACCTGTGAAACTCATTGCTGGGGTGTTATGAAGCCCAAAAGTGTAACTGGGTTAAAGAAAGAATTAGATGAGTTCCTGGAGGATACTTAGCTACTAGCCAAGATGGTCAATGACACAACCCCATGCGCCAGGTGTCTCTAAACCTCTGACAACCAAAAGCATCTGACAATGTCAGAAGACTGGATACTGGACTAGATGGACTGTTGGTCTGACCCACTGTGGCCATTCTTATGTTTTATTTTTGCATCTATGCAGCTGCTGGTCACTTCAGGAAAAAGGGATGGATGGGAAGGAAGTTAAGGCTTTTTTCTCAGGGGTGGCATAACTACACAAGTAGTCTGAAGATGAACCAGGCATTCAGTGCTCCAACTGCTAAGGGAGGAAGGAGCATGGAATCCTGCTGGGAGTGCTTCTCCCTAGTCCTGCTGCTGGAAGGGAGGTAGGGGAGGTACAATCAGACTAGTAGCTTCTTTTACAATCCCCTCTACAGCTGCAGTAATTCAGGCTCTCAAATTGGTGGTGCAGATAACAGAGGCTCTCCAAAAGTGAGGAGTCCTAAACCGCTCCTTTATCCATTTTGTTTAAGAGCTGCCCGGCATTAATTCCTCTCGAACCACTTTTATTTTTCTCTGATCCTTTCCCACCAGTTATGTCTGCCATTTGGGATGCTGCACGGGTCTTTTGTGTCCTTTCTGCTTTGTGAGGCTGCCAGCTGCTTAATGTAAAGCTCCCGTTGTTTTTAAGCTGTCGGTTTGTTTATTTCAAAATCTGTGTATTCAGGCATCCGCTAAGCCTCCAGACTGGATCTGGGCATCATCCAGAATGAGGACAACCTCAGAATATGTACCAACACCCGCCCACTTTGTAGTTCTAACCAGCAGAAACTGGTCCAGTGGGTGTTTTTCAGACTGGATCTTCCATGTGTGAAGCTTGGATGATGATCTGTCCTGATTATAGAGGTGTGCAGCCAGTGCATTAGTCCTGGTGCTGCAGGCCATGTTCCTGGCTCCTCTTTATTATGCATGCACTTCACGGAATAAGCTTAAACCCTCTTCCTCTTCCTGCACTACCCAAGAGGCAGGATAGAAAAAACTTGAGTGTGGAATATGTCTGGGTTGGGAGCGAGGGAAGTATTTGGGGTGGGTGCTTTGTTCTTCCTTTCATGAGGAAGGTGGGTAATGTGCATCCCGCTCCTTTCATCCCTCCCCACAAACAGGCTGTATGCACTGTTTTGATCTCTCCCTGCACATCCTCTGATGCAGGATTTCTGGGGCTCTGCTCTCTGGCTTGTGCTGCTGCTGCATCTGGAAGTCATTAGTGACCACTCAGCAGCAGCTCTGCTCTCAGGAAAGGGAAAAGAGAAAGAGGAGGGGCCAGACGTGCTGATGGTGGTGGAATTGGATAGAAAAGGCACCCCCCCCCCAAAAAAAGTGGGAGTCGCAAAACACCCACCACCGCCACCATGGAAGAACACAAATCAAATATAACGCAGAGATGGAAAGAGTGGCTG
This sequence comes from Chelonoidis abingdonii, assembly GCF_003597395.2. Classification (NCBI taxonomy): domain Eukaryota; kingdom Metazoa; phylum Chordata; order Testudines; family Testudinidae; genus Chelonoidis; species Chelonoidis abingdonii. The sequence continues at coordinate 43,161,107 of NC_133772.1, forward strand.
GCTTGGCTAATTCCCCTGGGAAGCGCAATAAAATTAACATGGAGATTCTCCCTCCCTGTCTCTTCCTCTGTCTAAACTGGTACAGCTACCACTCCCTTGTGTGTGAAGAGAGATCCTGCTCCCTGTAATGCCTTCCCCTTAGCTTTAAAGGAAACACTACTGTTGCCCTCTTGTTCATCCATATAGGACTCCTCCCAGCCCACTGCTTTGGGGTCTCTTCCTCCCTCTGTACATGAGGGAGTGCCTTCAGCGCAGGACCTCTTGGTTGTGCAGCTCCTCCACAATACTAATACAATACTCCACAAGTCAAGATGACTCCTCCTTTGCCTCTTTCCCGAACCAGGTCCCTCTACTCTACGCAACACCAGGCAGAGCAGGATGTGCACCTGGCAGGACAGGATGTGCGCCCAGCAAGACAGGGTGTGCACTGCCAACCGGCGCCTCGGGGTATTGCAGATGTCTAAAAGACTTAGACAGATGATCCCTGGGGGCTGGTCCTGAGGAAGGAGCAAGGACTGGCTAGAACTCCCTTTTTCCTTTGGGAGTAAATAAGTGTGGACCCTAGCCAGGAATTCCTATGCCACAGTGCCTCTGTTCTTCGCCTCTTTTTAAAGGGCATTCCCAGGGGAAAGGGCGAGCACTCGGGCAGACAGGACTTGGAATGTGTCCCAGGCTTCCTGTGGAGAATGCCTTGGTGCTGGGTTTTTTTGGAAACATTGCCATGGCAACCTGGGTGGAAGAGACTGTATTCCATTAGCTAAACAAGTTAAAGCTGCTGAAAGAGAGAGAGAATCAAAAGGAAGAGTGGGGGAGGGGAGCAGAGGACGTTGACTGAGAGAGCCCGTAGTATGTTGCACATTGTAGTGCTTGCTTGTGTGAACAAGCTATTGTGTGGGGGGAAGGAAGGTCCTCTAGTTCTAGGATCCCTAGGTGCATGAGTCACTCCACCAGGAATGTGCTGGCTTCGGTTCCTCTGTGTTTCATCAAGGCCAATTTAAAAAAAAAAAAGCCATCACTTTTTAAAGTGAACTTAGTGCAGACAAAAGATGCTGGATTGACTGACAGCCCTGCAGACCAGAGTTGTCTGTTTAACCATAGACCAAGCACTGGCATGGGCATCCTCAAACAACTAGTATCATGCCTCATATCTGACCTGGTAAGACAATCTTTTAAGGTGCATCTACACTGGAGCAGGAGGTGTAACTTCCAGCTCAAGTAGACATACCCCTGCTAGGTCCACTCAAGCTTGTGACTAAAAATAGAAGTCTAGCCGCAGCAGCGTGAGCAGGGGGACAGGTTAGCAGCCCAGAGAATAACACTGTCTGAGACCCCAGGTATTTACACAAGCAGGCAGCTACCTACGCGCGCTGCCACAGCTACGCTTGTGTTTTCAGCGCTCTAACTTCTAGATCAGAGCTAGCACCGATGTATCTACCAGGGCTAGAAATTTCACCCCCAGCTTCATTGTAGGTATGTTGTGCTTTCTGATAAGGGCCTAGTAGTAGCTAGACTGACACCCCCACCCCCAAAAAATTCTTTCTTGCATATAGCACTGTCAAGAGCAAAGGGCTCCTATCTCATTACCCATTTCCAGAGCCTTGTCTCAGTCTGTCCTGCCTTTTCATGTGGTTGCAGCCTTGGGTGGTCTCTGTGGCTTGAAACTAGCTTGTTCCCTGCACGCACCAAGCACTGTTTGTCCTGTCTCATGTCGTGCAGCTGTTTGCCTGAAGAGGCCTTTGCAAGCGTCTGAAAATCCTCACCAGATGGTGGGGGCATAGAAAAGGGCAGATGACGTGTTTGTGTTGTCTCCTTATGTAAGGTTAGGAGGAGTCCTATGTTCAAACATAAGAAGAGAGAGTTGTGTCTGTCATCCTGCCCCTCCTGGGAAGATGCAGATCTCTTCCCTCTGCCATGAGTGTATCGCAAAGCTGAGACTGCACTGACAGCAAGAGGTACAGCATTCTGGGCCAGTACAGCATTCTGGGCCTATACAGCACCCACCACTAGGGGGGAGGAAAGGGAGATAACTTGTCTAGAACAACATCTGGAATGACTTCCTCTCAGACATTCCTCAGATACCAGGGTATGTCTCATCACATCTGCCCCAGGAATCTTAGAGGAGCTCAGTCCAGGAGAGCCACATCAGGCCCACTTTTTGGTTCTGTACTCTTTGCTCTCATAGAGACTAGATTCTGAATTTCTCAGTATCATTTCTGCAGCTGAGAAGAGAAGCTAGAGCTACAGTGTGGCTTTGATTCCCTAAGCGATGCAAGCAAACCGTTATATGGATAATGTTGGTTTGGGGTTCCTATTCTGTTCTGCAATCTCCCCACCACCATCACCACCCAGTCTCCTTTCAGAGAGGAAATCCTGCTGGTAGCCTAATCAGTCTAGGTTCTTTGCACTGTCCTAATTGCTATATTGTCTGAGAACTATGCCCTAGGATCCTACGCTCCTGCTAGCAAGGGCCAGAATAGTGCCTAGAAGCGGAGGGTGGAGAATCGGTTGAAATTGCAAACTATAATGAGCTATTTGCTGGCTATTGTTACTAATGGAGCTCTGGCTTCTCACAGGGTTATAGTCTTCAAATGGAAAAAATGCTCTGGGCACTGGGGTTCTGTTTGTTCTAAACATCTCTAATCAGAATCTTTAATTAAAAAAACAAAAAGAAAGTAAGGAACTAATAATTTTTGTTAATCATGGAAAAGGCGGAACCCATGCTGAGAAATTAAATGTGAAAGGCAGACAAAACCATTATCTAAATGTAGCTTACGCTGAACGGTAACTATTAGTATTGCAGTACTATATAGCGCTATAAAGGTGCATGGGGCTTTATACAACTTCCAATAGGATACAAACCCTGTTATGCAGAGTTCACGACCTGAAACCGTAAAGACAAAACATGAGAACCCAGTCTCTGCCATATCTGAATGGGGAGACTAGAATAAATATGGGAAGGGGACCTGAAAGTAATGGGAGTTGCCCTGGTAGAACAGGGGCGTTCTGCCTGATTTGAAGTGTGCTGTTCAAAATGCACGTGTTTCACACTCCAAGAGGCCGGGGTTAAGTGTGTCCACTTTATTGCTATTTTCTGCCAGGATAGGTACACTGTTAATGTGTCAGCCTTTTCCTTAGGAAAGGCTGCTCATTCCAGGTCAGGCTGCAGAGCACACTGCAAAGGGAATTCTCTTGAGTGCATAGCCCCTGGTCTGGAGAGAGGGCCACCCTTTCTCCCCCAGCCCCTTTGAGATGGGCTTCAGACCCTCAGATTGGGTTTGAGGAAAATATACAAGAACACCCCCTCCTCCCCCCAAGTGACTCAGTGACTTGATTCTTGAACTTTTGGCACGGCCTTTCCCTCAGGAAAGCGGCTAACTTGGTCACTGTGGAGTCTCCAGGGTACAAGAGTGTATTGTCTGATAATTTTTGTTGTTGTTGTTTAAATAAACTGTAGAGAAGCATCTCACTCTGTTGGCTTCCAGTAGCTTTCATTGCTCTGGCTCTAATAAAGGCCATTTGTTTGTGTCTTAGAAAGAAACTGGCTTGAGTCCCAAAAGCCTTTCAGTCTTTGTGTCGCTTTCAGAGTGCGGTCCAGCCATCCCAATGCTTTCCCCGCTAGGCTATCCGCCCTCACTTCCCCTGAGAAACAACTTCCATCCTCTGGACTTCAGTTAGGAAGCTCCAAGTAGGACGTGGGGTCTGTTGTATTAAAAATCCAGCTTCTCCGGCGCCTGAATTTTCTCCTCTACTGTGAATTGATACAGAGTTTGGAAGTGGGGCTGCATCCAATTCCAGATTGCTTTCCAGTGGGCTATAATCCAGTTCGGGTATTTCTTTTTTCAGGGACCGGGCCTAAAGTACATTACAGGCAGACTCTGGCATCCAGTTCAGATTCTCCTTTTCATTCAAGGAAATAATCAGTATGCTAAAGGGAACCTCCTACGCTAGCAGCAACTTCATTATCTAGAGACAGCTCTTTAGGGAGAGTGGCAGAGAAAGCGGAGGTTCTGTCCCTGCTGTCTGTCTGCCCATGCTTCTGGGCAGGACTGAGAGTGCTGAGAAGCAGCCGCACAACAAGCTTCTTCTGGGAGACACCCAGGAGTTTGCCCTTGCCAGTCCTTAAATCTCTGTGACTGGGGTGAGGGGTGGGGGATTCTCCCTCATGCTCCCACTGAAAATGGGAGAACTCTCCTCCTGGCTTTACATCTGCATTCTGTCCCAAACAGAACTGAGCAAGTTGGATGGATTTTTGTTTGTTTGTTTGGGGACAGAACTGATTCTGAAACATGTGGCGCCTGGGGGAAGGAATTCAGTTTGCTTCAAGCCAAAACAGTTGGTGGGATTTTTTTGTCAAACAAAAATCCTGAAAAACATAATTTCAAATTGACTGAAATGTTTGACAACTCAAAGCCAAATTTTTAAGCAGGGTTTTTTGTTGTTGTTGGGTTTGTTTGTTTTTTTCTCTTTCATGTTTTGATTTGGCCATGTTTGGGTTTGTTTCACCTGTATATTTTTAAAATTGGCCAAATTTTGAAATGCCAGCATGTTGACTTCTAAAAGAAGTGGGGTCTTCCCCTCAGCCAAAAGTATTCATTGAATTTAGGGTGACCAGATAGCAACTGTGAAAAAACTGGACAAAGGGTGGGGGGTAATAGGCGCCTATATAAGAAAAAGTCCCAAAAAACGGGACTGTCCCTTTAAAAATGAGACATCTGGTTACCCTATTGAATTCAACACAAACTTGTGAAAAGTTGCAGAGCACCAAAAATTGTATTCTTTTGACAAAAACAAATATATTCGTCAAAAAAAGTACTCAGTTCTAGTCCTGAATGACACACTGCCTTGACCATAGTCCAGTGTATACGAACGACAAACCTCCCCCACTTATTCCCTCCCAAAACGCCCACAACACTTGCTAGGATTTTTGTTAATGGGAGAGTTACCCTCTTCCGTTCCTTCTCCCCTCATTGACATATCTTCCTCCTCTAATCCATCTTTATTTCCAATTTTCTTAATATAAGGATTTAGCGGAGTTTGTCTCCACAAAAGCATCTAACATCACCTACAGCACAAGCTGCTCCCTCGCTTTTTCTACAGAGGTCTTTTTTTTTTTTCCTCCCTCATTGAAGTTTTGACTCTGAGGGCAGCAAGACTGGATTTAGCGAGATTCGTTACAGAAAGGAATTTCTCCAGTCAGCTTGTCTGTCTTTAAAAACCTTCCCTCTGTCTGTGGAGTTGTATGCTGGCCTCCTGCTAATCTTCATTTGACAAGATTGCGTTAATGCCTTCCCATCACCTCCTGCCCCTCTGTACCCTCCTCCCCATGCACACACCAAGACACTACTTCCCCATCTCATTGGCCTCCTACCACCCTGCTACGGCTAGTGATCCCCTCTGTCTGTTACTCCCTTTCACCACTTGACCTGTGGCAGCTGAGCTGATGTCTGAATTGGAACAAATTCTCAGGCTCACAAAATTCTAACTATTGGCCCCAAATCTTCCATGGTTTACAACTGCCACAAGCGTTCTTCCTGACTCCTGCTCCAGTTGACAAAGTCTCTGTGACCACTTAGTTTTTCTGTGTCCCCCGGTGTTAGAGTGTAAAGCAGACTGCCTTGGCAGGTCCTGGAAGCGCTTCAGGGGCAACACACTAAGTCTTCCTGGTTGTGAGGAAATGGGGTAGTTCTCAATGGGCTCCAACCAGTCTGATGGATGCAGAGTACTCAGGTGTGGAGGAAAGAGGATGGAGGGGATACTGAAAGAGTGTTGTTTCTATTGCAGTAGCAGATAGAGCCCCGGTCATGGATCGGGATCCCATTATGCAAGGTGCTGTATGAATACAGTCCCTACATCAAAGAACTTAAAAGCCCCATCCTTAAAGAACTATAAAGCTGACACTATAGGAGTGAGCACTGTGGATTCTGATGGTAACCAGAATACTTGACACTCACAGGTTGTGGTTGGGAAGAAAGTTCGCTTCCTCCCGCAATTAATTACTTTGTCTTTCAGTGACCATTACCAGCCCATTGCCATGAGGACGTCAGAGTCACTGACTGCAAATCCCATTGGGTTTCATGGAGTGGAACTTCCTTCTGTGCCAGACTGCCTTAGTGCAACCCTTGTTGCCTTTGTTTCCCTTGCAGTGGTTACCTCCAATTGCTGGTGGCTGTACATAGCAACATCTGTTACATGAATGCATCATTAACAATGGGACATTAAACACTCCTAAATTTAGGAGAGTCCAAACATTCAGGCTGCTCCCACAATATTATCTCTGCCATAGAATGATAGAAATGTAAAACTGTAAGGGGACCCAAGAAGTCATCTAGTCCAGAGGTTCTCAAACTAGAGTGTGTGGAATGTATTTTGGGGGAGTGGAGAGGAAACTTACTGCTCACTTTCGGAGCTGGAGAGCAGCAAATGCTGGTCAGGCACCCAGCTCTGAAGGCAGTATCATCGCCAGCAGCAGTGGAGAATTAAGGATGGTGTGGTATTGCCACCCTTACTCAGTGCTGCTACTAGCCGGCAGCACTGCCTTCAGAGATGGGCACCCGGCCAGCGGCCACCGCTCTACCTTTAGAGCTGGCCAGCCACAGAGCAGTGGCTGCTGGCTGGGTGCCCGAGAGAGAGAGAGTGTGTGTGTGTGTGTGTGTGTAAACTACTACAGACACAAACTGGAGGGGGGGTCTTGATCAAATAAGTTTGAGAACCACTGATCTAGTCCATATCCCCAGTGATGAGGCAGGATCAAGTATACTTAGACCATCCGTGACAGGTGTTTGTCTAACCTGTTCTTAAATCTCCAGTGACAGGGATTCCATAGCCTACCTCAGAAATATATTCCAGTATTTAATTATCCTTATCGTTAGAAAGCTTTTTCCTAATTCCTAACCTAAATCTTCCTTGCTGCTGATTAAGCAGATTACTTGTCCTATCTTCAGTGGACATAGTGAACATTAATCATCATCCTCATCATAACAGCCCTTAACATGTTTGAAAACTGTTATCAGGTCCCCCTTCAGTTGTCGTCTTCCCCCCACCCCAAGGCTAAACATGCCCTGTTTTGTTAACCGTTTCTCACCGGTCAGGTTTCCTAAACTTTTTATCATTTTCGTTGCTCTCCTCTAAACTCTCTCCAATTTATCCACGTCTTTCTTAAGGTGTGACACCCAGAACTGTACACAGTGCTCCAGCTGAGGCCTCACCAATGCTGAATAAAGCAGGACAATTGTCTCCTGTGTCTTACATATGACATTCCTGTTAATATACCCCAGAATATAAGCCTTTTTTGCAACTGCATCACATTGTGGATTCATTTAGTTTGTGATCCACTGTAACCCCCAGATCCTTTTCAGCTCTACTACTGCCTAGACAAGTTATTCCCTATTTTATAGCTGTGCATTTAATTTTTTTTTCCCCTTCCTAAGTGAAGTATTTTGCATTGGTCTTTATTTAATTTCATCTTGTTGATTTCAGAACAATTCTCTGTATTTTTCAAGGTTGTTTTAATTCTAATCATGTCATACAAGGGGTTTGCAAGTCCTCCCAGATTGGTGCAATCAGCAGATTTCATAAGCATACTCTCCACTCCATTATCTAAGTCATCAATTAAAATATTTAATAGTACGAGACCAGGACAGACCTCTGAGAAGTCCCCACTAGGTACGTCCTCCCAGTGAATCATTGATAACTACTCTTTGAGTAGGGTTTTCAACCAGTTGTGCATCCACCTTTATAGTAATTTCATTTAGACAACATTTTTCTTCGTTTGAGAATGTACTATGGGACTATCTCAACAGTATCACTAAAATCAAGATGCATCATGTGTACTGCTTCCCCACTATCCACTGGGCCAGTAACCCTATCAAAGAAGGAAATTAGGTTGGTGTGGCATGACTTGTTCTTGACAAAGCCATGCTGGTGGCTGAGTTTTACTGAACGACATGTCTTCCTGAAGTTACTGCTTTATATTGCATAATTGCTGCTGATTTGTTTAAGTAACGTATTAGGGTGCTTAGAGCTTGGGATATCCACCTCTTTTGTTCTCAAAAATCCAAAGTGAAATAAATACTGCAGAGAGGGTTGGATTTTCCAAAGTGCTCCACACTGACCTAATGACAGGTTTCAGAGTGGTAGCCGTGTTAGTCTGTATCCACAAAAAGAATAGGAGTACTTGTGGCAGGCACCTTAGAGACTAACAAATTTATTGTAGTATAAGATTTCGTGGGCTACAGCTCACTTCATCGGATGCATGTAGTGGAAAATACAGAAGGAAGATATATATATATATACACACACACACGGGGAACATGAAACAGTGGGTGTTACCATACACATTATAAGGAGAGGGATCAGTTAAGGTGAGCTGTTGTCAGCAGGAGAGAAAAATAACTTTTTGTAGCGGTAATGAAAACGGCCCATTTCCAGCACTTGACAAGGAGATATAAGGAAATGCGAGGGTGGTAGGGGGTGGGGAGATAAGCATGGGGAAAGAGTTTTACTTTGTGTAATGGCCCATCCACTTCCACTACAAACTAATGTCTAGTTAAATGCTAGAATGTTTCTGGTGAAGACTCTTCACTAACGTGTTTGCCCTACCTGTGTCTCTCTCCTTTTGCAGGGATCTACATCCTGATTGCTGTTGGTGCAGTGATGATGTTTGTGGGGTTCCTGGGATGCTATGGTGCTATCCAGGAGTCCCAGTGCCTTCTGGGAACGGTAAGAGACACAAATGCTTGAACACTACATGGTATCAGGCATCTCTTAACAGATGGTATCGGGCATCTCTTAACAGATCTAAAATTTTGTTTGCGGGAAGTAGTGGGAGTCGTTTAAAACTGGACTGAATGGAGTACTGGAGAGCAGCGTGTAGGGGAAGAATGTTGCATTGGCCGCTGGATAAGACTAGCTCTCTCACATCTTTAATAGTCTATGATGATGATGGGAGCTAATCTTTCAGACACTGACTAAAACGGGGTCTCAAAGTCCCGGCCCACTGGCCATTTGCAGCCTGAGAACCTCCCCACTGCGGCCTGCGGAGGAGAGACACATTCAGACACGCTGCTGGCAATGTCCCGTTCTCCCCCCTCACCCTCCCCGAAGCTCCTGTTAGTTGGGAGAGAGGGACAGAGAGACCCTCAACTAGTCACTGGGCAGAGTCAGCCATGGAGGCAGCATCATTAGTTGCCAGGCCATAGAGGCAGCGTCACTTTTTTCCACAATGAATATAAACAAGTCAAAATACCGAATGCAACTATCTGATGAACTCCTTGCTGCGATCCTGAAGGTTTCAACTGTCTGTCACTGAAGCCAAACATCAACAAACTGACAGAACTGAAGCGTTGCCAGGTGTCTGGCAAACACTAAAAACTCTCTGACTGGTGAAGAATTGTATAAAGTTGTATGACAGTTTGTTATTTCTAAGAAATTCAAAATAAAAAAGACAATGTAAACATTTTCTTTTCTGAACACCATGTTCAGTGACATTGGCCCCCTGGGGGAGGATTTGAGGACTGGCACTGGCCCTAAGGTAAATTGAGTTTGCGACCGCTGGACTAAAGGCATAAATAGCTTCAGTGTTCTCGGAGGATGAGTGTAGTCTCCCTGGGTACTGCTGTTTTTCTAACACCCCCTGCTCTTTTGGAAGTGAGATTCCTTGTGAGTATCAGAAGAGGAGCAGTCTCTCTTGCTTTCCAGCCAGCTCTGGAGTTTGCACTATGCAGTTTTGGACTATCAGAAAGTTTGCTGCTAATGAACATCACCAGCCTTTTGCTGATTCTTGGTCTCAGGAAGGGGGCAGGAGTCACCAGTAGAATGGGAGGGGTGTAGGAAGCAGGACACACAGAGATTCATTCTAGAAGTCACAGGGGAATGAGGCCAGCTGGGACTCGCTGCATTTATTTGTCCCACTCTCGACACATTGCCTTCAAGCAGCCACAGAGACCTCCCTTTTCTTTCTTACCTAATGTCCCCTACAAACTGCCCAAACCCTGGAAATCAGTTTCTGCCTCAAGTGGATAACCCAGTTCCTTAAGAGTTAACTGGCTGTACTGTGGCCCTGAGTAGGTGTTTGGCTAAAGCTTCCTACAGCACCACAGTGAGGCCTTCATGGTAAATGCTGGGAAATTTGTTATTCAAGCAAGCAAGTATTATCAGCGTAATCCAACAGTTAGGACTCTGGGCAGGTTCTGTTCTATTAACATTTGCACAAACTCCAAGCCCACACAATGCTGTTGTCCCCATTCACCTTGACCTCCACCATCTCTCTTTCTGTCTATTAACCACGGAATTCCAGCAGGGACTACTCAGCACCTAAAACTGGGCTAGGTGCTTTAGATATGTGGTAAACAGTTGCCAGTCCCTCAGTTTATATGGTCCAGTATGTATCTATCAACAGGGGAACGTGCATAATGGAGCCCTGGTAAACTAAACCATTGGAGAGTGGAGATGATTGTGTTGCTAATAAAGAGAGGGAATCTTGGCCAACCTTAGTGTTCGGCGTGGGAAGTAAGTTTGGATTAATCATATGTCCAGCTTCCTGCGTTTTCAAAATAGACTATTCTATGATATTTCCAGCTCATTCTTGTGACATTTTGGTACTTTCAGAATCCAGAACTACAGAGCTATAAAAATTTGAAAAATAAGAGGTGAATGAGGGAACTATTGATTTCTGAACTTTCTTTGACTCTTGTAAGTTTTGGTCTGAGCTTTGGGTGGAAGTTTGTCTGCAATGAATCCCAGTGCTGTAAAGAGTTCTGGCTGGAGAAGTTCCAGCGCTCCAGTGTGTTCATGGACTGCCTGGAATTAAAACACATTGCAATGGTACATCCTCTCTATTCTGGCAAAGAAATCTATCCTTATGAGCCAGCTTCCTGCTGCCATCTCTGTGTGTGTGTCCTTAAAGAAAACACAGCACCCCAAAAGCCTCTACTTGGGGGGAGCTTATTTGTTTAAAATTAGTCCTAGACTGGGTTGTAATCTTAGACTAGACTCCAGTCTGTTTGGCTTTCCAAGGGAAAATGTTTCACAGCCCTCTCCAGTTAGGGCATAGAGCACCTCATTGGGACTCGGAGTTAGGAATAGAACTCAGGTTTCCCACCACCAGCCTGATGGGTGATCTTAGGCTAGTCATTTCTGTTCCTCGTGCCTGAGTTTCCCATCTGTAAAAGTGTGATAATGATCCTGATCTCCTTTGTAGAATGTTTTGAGCTCTCCTGATGAAAAGTGCTATCTAAGAGCTAGATATAATTACTAATAACAATCGAAGGTGAGAGGAACCAAGTGGCAAATATGACAGGGGTTGTCTGAGTGAGATCCTGAGTTATAGACTTTGTCAGCAAGTTCTTGTAAAACCAAGGAACTACAGTAATTGAATACCCTGCCTCCCTTTGAAGTCTGGAAGGAGATTTAATGGGCAGATGACAGAATATATGTGAGACCTCATAGTGAAACTGACTGCTACTGCTGAAATTAGCAGTGTTGACTACATCCCTCCCTCCCACTTTTGCTTGCCAAGGGACGGCTGGAGGCACCTTGTGAATGATACCTGATAAGCTGTGGTTACATGAGGAAACTGATGCTACTGTGCACTAAGGCATGGAGCTTTCAAGGCAAAGTGTTTTAATCCACCAGGTATTTATTTCCTCTTACTCCTCGTGTGGCCAAGGATAATGGGTGTTCACAAGAAAATGTTCATCGCACAGGAGTAATACAAGGCAGTCAGTGGTATTTAAATTGTCCACAAAAACCAGACTGGAGACAGAGGTGCTAAAGACTAGGAACCACGGAAGTGATCTATTGAGAATATGTTTTAATGCCACAGATGCTATTCTCGCTATGTGGCTAGTAGGAGGAAGGTTTCCTTCCCCTAGCACACCTTGAAAGTTCTGTGCTGCCGCCATCTCCACGGATGTAACTTTGGGGAGCGTAGGAAGATGCATAAGGAAATGACTATTTGAATGGAGATTCAAGAAGAGAATAACACAAAGAGAAGGTGTTGGTACTAAATGCGCACACCATATGCATTGAGAGCTTTCCTTCTAGAGATGCTGGATAGCTTTTTGGATGGCAAGAAATAAAGCACTCCTTGTTTTGCAGTCATGTGACCTTCAAAAGATTTCAGGGGCTCCTGTTAATGGAAGGGCAAGCTTTCTAGCTGGACCCTAGGAATGTGGCTTTTGTTATAAGGGAAACTGTAGTAAGGATCTCAGTTCTGGAGAAGGGTAAGGAATAGACTGTGTGAATTCCATGTTACTGGGGAGCACTTTAAGTCAAGGCACTGAGCCTTGATAGCATGTGCCTGAATGGAGCTTTCTTGCTCATGTTTTCAGTATGAGGAGTCTAAATTCTGCTCCTGCTTGCATTAGGCTCTGTGTGAAATCTGGCCTGGGTTCTGTGTGGGAGGAAGCTCCTGTGGAAGGACCAAGTGCCTGGTCAGGAGTCTGAGGGGGTATCTCAGAACATTACCTTTTATATAGGAAGAGTTTCATAACTGACTTGCAAAAATGATTAAAAGTGCAGCTTTCCAAAGACATGTAAATAAACATCTTTTTCTCACCAGAGGATACCAACTGCAAGAGTGAAACCTAATGTCCAGTCTAGGAATTACAGCAGCCTTGCCCTAACTGTTTGGATTAAGTTACAATTGAAACCGCAGTCACTGGCTACAAATGCCTAAAGTTTTCTCTTGTAAAGAGCGCCACTTCTACTTCATGTAATCCCTTTCGTTTTATATGTTGGAGTCTAGGCTCTGACATTCCAGATCAGAGGCCACAAAAACCGAATAATTTTGTTACAAGTACAGTTTAAAAACTCCTTTTTCCTGACTGCCTAGGATCATTGTGCAAGTGAGTGAAACTTGGAAAGAAATCCCAATTGCCAATAATATGGTGCTCTCTTTTATGATGTCTTCTTTCATCTGCATATTCACCTCTTCCCTTTCAGCTTTCAAGAAGTTGGCTGCCAGACAACTAGGACATCAGCCTTTCCCAGCAGAGAGTTGGTCTAGGGAATGGTGTAGCAGGACTGGCTGTGGGAAATGCTCAGAGGACTCTCCACCCCATGCTATCCCCACAGGAATGGAGTAGGAACACTTAGATGGCACTTGACTTGGACCAGTGTGATTTAGTTTCTCTTTCTTCTTTCATTAGTCTCCCAAAGCCAGAATAGAAAATTAACCCTCAAGTCCTCCTGGGAACCCAAAGTTCTGTCCCTCATGGTGGTGGAACAGGAGTTCCCAGGGAAACGTTATGCTCAAAAGGGTTAATACTATCTTTGGATGCATAAACAGAGAAATCTTGAGTCGGACTAGATGGGTTTTTATGTCTGTGTTTGGCACTGGTGCAACCGCTGCTGGAATATTGTGTTCAGTTCTATTGTCAACCATTGAAGAAGGGTGTTGCTAAATTGGAGAGAGTTCAGAGAAGGGCCACGAGAATGATTAAAGGATTAGAAAACCTGCCGTATAGATTGAGCTTCTGGGGCCTATCACTATTTATCTTAACAAAGAGCAGGTTAAAGGGGACTTGATTACCATCTCTAAATACCTGCATGAGAAACAAATCTTTGATAATGGGCTCTTCAGTCAGATACAGAAAGGTACACTATGATTCAATGGCTGGAACTTGAAGTGAGACGAAATTCAGACTGGAAATAAGGCATACATTTACTGAGGGTCAAGGTGGATTCTCCACCATGGGCAATTTTTAAATCAAGGCTCGATGTCTCTCTAAAAGACGTGTTCTAGGAATTATTTTGGGGAAGTTCTACGGGCTGTGTTGTGCAGGTTAGACTAGATGATCACAGTGGGTCCCTTCTGGCCTTGTAATCTATTAATCTTGTAGAGGGAGATCCTGGCTTGGCAGGAGTGGAGTATTCGGGTTAAGTGCTAATAGGGTGAGGCTGTGAGAACCATGTGTATTCATATTTATGCAAAAAACTGCAGTAGCTTTGCAGGGCTGCAGCTGCCAAGAGAACCCTCCATAAATCACAGCCTGACGCACTGCTGCTCCTCAGCGGCTGGTACATGCTGTTATCCCCACACTGACAAAGCTAGAATGACTTGTGTCAAAGCAGGAAGCTCGCACAGCATGCCCTGTAAGCCCAGGAAGATTCTTTTTTCCATAGATACCCCCTTCTCTCTTGTTCTGATTGACGGACAGGTCTCTGATAATCTCTTCCCAACCCAGACCAGCCTGAATTGTTCCCAGAATGGAATTGGTCAAGGGTCTCTCCCGGTACCATGCATGTAGAATGTTTTTGCCACAGAATCCTTGAGCCATTGAAGCCATGTTGCTATCCCCATCAGTTGAACCATATTTTTTCCCTGATGGGACAATTCTGCCCCATTCTTCATCCAGTAGAACTGTGAGCTGCCCTCTCCAAAGCCCTTTTCTCTGCCCTGTAGTCAAGCCTCTTAATGTCCCTCTCCTAATCTGTCTTTACAGTTCTTCACTTGCCTGGTGATCCTGTTTGCTTGTGAAGTGGCAGCTGGAATCTGGGGATTCGTCAATAAAGACCTGGTAAGAAAAATATCCCTTAAACCTTTGTTCCTATGCGATCATGCGGTTGTGCAAGAGTCTGCTATGGTTCTGTCCCAGCTGGTGGAAAGATGGTCTTGTGCTTGAGGCATCAGATTCAGGGGATGTGGGTTCAGTTCCTGGGTCTGCCACAGATTCACTCTGTGTGTGTGTCCATAGAGAGAGAGAGAGAGAGAGAAAGATATACTTTTTCATAGAACTGCCTTAGATTCCATACATGCACAAGATACAGAGACTGTATACAGGCCAGACACTGTGTACTGGTCACTCATACGTGAGGTGGGAATGATGGACCTACTCCCTGCCAAGCCTATGTGGACTTTTCAGCCTGAAATCTCAGTATTCAATATCTAATCCTTGGAGCCTCAGGATGAGTATATGTGTTCTGAGGAGCCTGAAATGAAGGACATGACCTGAGTACCAGAGGGATAGTCGTGTTAGTCTGGATCTGTAAAAAGCGACAGAGTGCTGTGGCACCTTATAGATTAACAGACATATTGGAGCATAAGCTCTTGTGGATGACTACCCGCTTTGTCAAACGCACGTGACCTGAGTAAACTCCCTCCTTTTGCCACCCCACAGAAGTACCACTTCCCTTTCTGCTCTCTTCCCCCACCCCTCCTTGCAGACACACACAGCAGCTGCCTTGTGCTGATACCCACCTACCAGGCACCAATTCACTTCTCTACATAATGTCACCTGGATCTCCATGTTGATTCCTCCTTATCTTCAGCCCTGCACTGCAATATGCCCTGTCTTCGGGATTGAGATATGCTGGAGGGAAGATGTCTCATCAGGGACTAGTGTTCCCTAAAGAGGGGTAGTAGGATTGGGCTGGCTGCACCTTTTGAGTCTGGACCCGCCCCCACCTTTCTTCTGGCACAGCACTCTTCAGAAACTGGTATAACATGCACGCATGCTCCAAGGATCAACTGTCTCTGCATGATAACTTTGGCAATCCTGCAGTGAGGCGGGAATTGTACATTAATATTCTGGTCACTTCACCATTGGTGGGTTCAAGAAGAGAGAGGATTTACTGTGCTTGGAGAAACAGCATCGGGTGGGGTGAGGGTGAGAGTGGAAAGTCAATTGCTTTATTAAGAAGTTTAATTAAACTACACAAGCAGGTGGTTGTCAGTTCCATTTCAGATCCATTTGAGAGACCTCACTCACATGGCTGTGGATGGAAAGATTCAACCAGTGATTCATAGGAGAGAAACATTACTTCATTAGAAAGAAACTGTGGCTAAGGATATGAACCCTTTCAGGATGGCTGTGGGCTATGTAAATGTTACTTTGTCTGGGTATATGTTGCTGAGAGGCCAAGAGGTGACAAAAAGAATAAAATCCAGTTAGGAATTTGCTATTGATTTTTATGTGGAAGATGCTCCGATACCAAGGGGATGGGCAGCAGTATAAAACCCTAAAAGAGGACAAGGATTTGCCAACCTGATGAGAGCAGCGGTGTCTTCAACTTGTGATGTAATTTAATATTTGAATATGAATGGGGGTAATTTAGGTTCTTGCTGATCACACTTTGTGTCTGCTCTCCTTGCGCTCAGGGGTGTAGTGGCTGGGGATCTTGACGAATAATGTTGACAGTCTGTTTCTCCCCTCGTCCCCTTCCTCCCATCCATCCGGCTGATGCACCTCCTAACTAACATGGGGGGTGCTGGGGCTGGCGGGGGTGTTTGATCAAAGGAGAGGCTACTCTGTAAACCTCTCTGCTGAATGGCTCTGACTAAAGGTCACTTGCATTTACCTGTGCCAGTGGCATTGGAGCACACTGGAGCACTGAACCATGTTCAGTGAGAGGAAATGTTATTAGCAGCATTTGTTCACCAGTCAAGTCCAGATGATGCTGAATAAATGGAATTGCTGCATTTTGCCTCATTTTACAGCCCTTAATGACATCACCCTTGGGAAGATCTGGTAATAAAACCAGCATCCCACGCCTACTTCATTATGACATCAGAGGCACTCCCTGATTTCTGATTTGGCTGAGATGGCTTAGATTGCCATGGGGGGAGGGGGGCGTTAATTTTCCCTGACTCTGCTAGTGAATGACTTGGCCTGATGATGTCACACTCAAATCCAATACACTGGGCAGAAGGGAGGGGGCAAAAGGGCAACTAATAAAATCAAATCTTGGGTTTCTGTGATTTGGTCACCCCTTTCAGCACTGTAAGGGCTAGGCTGCTGCAGATTGAGTTTAAGAACTCTGTCCCCTCTTGTTTCTGCTGTTTAACCTTTCCCCTCTGCTCCTCTTCCTGTTCAGGAAAAACTGCTTTTCTTGCAAGGGGGGATTTTTTGTTTAAAGTGAGTTTTGGCACTTGTGAAAGGTGCCAGGCTAACCTCCCTGGATCCTGAGGTCTTCTATTAATGTACAATGCAGGCAACAGCTGTGCAAGCGTCCACATGTACCTCTGGCACTGCATATCATTGCTTTGCACTCTTGATTGCTGCCACGTTTTTCCTCAGAGGTGGCTGCATTTTAGTGGGCAAATGGGTGATTTATACAATATGGGGGAAGTTTTTCAAAGCTGTCTAGCAAATTTGGGCACCCAGTGTCTATTAGCTATAACGTCCTTAGGCAGCTTTGAAAACATCTGTCTGTGTATACACAGTGGCGGATTAGCCACTGGGCCAACGGAGCACATGTCCCAGAGCCCCAGCCCAGTCCACCCACCCAGTGTTTTTGCTGGGGAGTGGGGAAAGCCCCCATGTCCCGACCTTGCTTCTTGGCAGGATCACTAGGTGGGGAGGGGGTGGACTGCAGATGGAAGAAGTGGGGAGGGGCCCCCAATTGCTCTGGCCCAAGGACCCACAAAACTGTAATCCGCCTCTGGTATAGAGAGAGCATTTGTAGAATACTTGGCTATCATTGGGTGAAAGGCAGCATGTAATGAATGCTTATACTTTTTGCCCTGCAAGCATTCAGTAGCTTGAAGTACTTTGAGCTCTGTGAGACTGAGGGGAAGTGGTCCCTACCACTTACCTCTATAAACAAACATAGTTGGCCTAAATAAATCTGCTTGCTTTCTCTTCAGAGACCAAATGTAACTGCCCACAGTTAAGCTACCACACAGTTCTTCTAAACAAGCATATTTTTTTCTTAAGGTAAAAGCATTGCAGCAAAAATATTAAAAGCAATAAAAGTATCTACATGCATGCTAATAAGCTTACCAGAGATCACCCCCTCCAGCATGGTCTCTGGCAGGACTAATCCTTTAAAACACCTCCCCTGCTTTGTGGTTTCAAGTTCATCAGACTCTTTGCTCAGAATGAGAGCACTCATGAAAGTGTCCATCCTTTTATATGGTTTGGAGGTCTTTGAACTGGAGTATTCAGGGGCAGGTATTCAAACAATAGGTATCTCTACTCAAGGGATAGTTTCAAAACAGTGGATTCAGAGTGGGTCATTTGCATTTCTCTCACCCCCTAGTATTTCCTAGGAAATCCACTTAACGTATATTGTCCTAGAAAGTCCTTTGAAGTTCCTAATATCTCCTAGAGATTGCATTAATCCTGTCTTCCTGCTAGAAGTAATTCTTCCGCTCCACTCTGTGCTGATTAGGCTTCAACTGGAGTATTGTGTCCAGTTCTGGGTGCCACATTTCAGGAAGGATGTGGACAAATTGGAGAGAGTCTAGAGAAGAGTGACAAAAATGATTAAAGGTCTAGAAAACATGACCTATGAGGTAACTGAAAAAATTGGGTTTGTTTAGTCTGAAAAAGAGAAGACAGAGAGGACATAACAGTTTTCAAGTACATAAAAGGTTGTTACAAGGAAGATGGAGAAAAATTGTTTTTCTTAACCTCTGAGGATAGGATGAGAAGCAATGGGCTTAAATTGCAACTAGGGGGGTTTAGGTTGGACATTAGAAAAACTTCCTAACTGTGAGTGTGGTTAAGCACTGGAATAAATTGCCTAGGGAGGTTGTGGAATCCCCATCATTGACGATGTTTAAGAGCAGGTTAGACAAACACCAGTCGGGGATGGTCTAGATGATACTTAGTTCTGCCATGAGTGCAGGGGACTTTTGAGGTCCCTTCCAGTCCTATGATTCTAAAGAAGTTTCCATACGATCCCCACATTTTTAATATAATGAACCCCAAGTGTATTTGAATTAAGTTTGTTAGATTAGTAAGGTTTATCCAGGATATTATAGGATATTGCCATAATTGTCGCAAATACAGCCCAGCTCTTCTTACTCATCTGGGAATGACACTGACAGTGACTTGCGATTAGCTGGGCTGCCTGGCATCTGTACCACTTTGTCGCTGCCTTGCACGGCAGTTGGAAGGATCTGTTTAGATTTATTGTCTGTGGCTTTAAGAGGGATTTTCTTGCTCTCCCTTTTTAGGTTGCCAAAGACGTGAAGCAGTTCTACGACCAAGCATTGCAACAAGCGTTGCAACAAGACCTGTCAGATTCTGATGCAACTAATGCGAAAACTGTGGTGAAGACCTTCCACGAAACGGTAAGGTGCCTGGGGTAGCTATGGGGGCTCTCCATAGGGCATAAAATAATCTACCCAGTCGTGGTACTATCTCCAAATAAAAGGTCCCCAGGTATCCCCAGGAGATACGCACCTTGGAGTAATCTGACCAACCTGTGTGTGATGAGCCCTCCTTTGGTTTGTAGGGCTACAGAAGTGGTCAGATATAAACATTGTTGTGCATAAACTGCTCCACTTGCGAAGGATGAGGCAGTGAGATTGAACAGCTGGTGCCTTGGACTCAGTGTAGCAAAGGCATTAACATGATCAGGAGCTGGTATTAAGGCTTTTTCAGCACAGGGTCTTTGCTGTGAAGATCCGAGTTAGCTCAAGCCTAGCTATTATCAGAGCTTGGTGCAAAAACCACCTCTTTTCAGAAGGCTTGTCAGATAACAGAAATGAGGAGCTGAAGGAATGGTGACAGGGAGATGCCAGGTCTGAGTATTTAAACCAAGGGATGGCAAGAACAGGGCCCACTGGAGACTAACTTACATCCTGATCTTAATAATATTTTGCCCTGGATGCTTAGACATGTTGTATAGCTACCTGAGATAGACAGGACGATGACGTGCCCACATAGTATTCTGTCTAACATGGAGCCCATTAAGTCAGGTCTGAGTTTAAATAAAAGCCCTTTTGTTTACCCTGAAACTATCCCATGCCTCCATTAAATAGAATCCAATGGAAGAGGAGCTCAGCTCAGATTAATTCGTCCAACATTTCCTCTAGCTAGATCTTCTGGGATCTCCAGGGGCCAAGAATACACATCTGGTAGGATTATCCTATCCAGCCTCTGCACTACATAGAAATCAGAACTTGAATTTGGAGGTTTGCTACTCTCCATATGAGCCAAGCTGATAGCTGTGACCTGGAAATGCAGCCTGCTAACCCTGTGTTCTCTCCACACATAGCTGGATTGCTGCGGTGCAAACACCATGATGGCCATAGGCGCCTCATTCCTAAAGAATGATCTCTGTCCAAAGGAAAAAACCTTTTTGGAAACTTTTTCCCAGGTAGGGATGGCTGCTGTTTCTACTGTATAGTGTTGGGCGAGGGAGCAAGTCCATGGAGCCCTACTACAATCTTGACACACCCTGGAAACTCACTCTTGCCCTGGTTGGGAAACAGGGGCTGCTCAGTCCCAATTCTTGAATTGGAGTTGACTTCCCCATCACCCTACCACCGAGAAGAGAAAGAAAGCAATGCATCAGATTAAACAACCCGTCTTCTGTCTTAATGTCCTTTCAGGAGCCAGTCCTCTCTGCTAGCTGGCAAAGGTGTGGGGGTTGGGGGAGAGTAAGTGGGGATAGCAAAGGAGTAAGGATAAGAAACTCATCTCCTCATCATTGACAGCCCCACTGGAAATGGCTGGGCTACTCAGCACCAAACAAATCCTCCACAGGAAGTCAGTCCAGGGCATGGTGCTACTCTTGCATGCCACGGTTAGGGGCTAGGGGTGGCTCCAGCTTGGCTGTTACTCAAAAATGCAGGAAATAAGGTGCTGGAAGCTACCAATGGGGTGAAATTTTCATTCCTACTGAAATTAATTGGATTTTTGCCATTGATTTCATTGGGCCCAGGAAATTACACATGAAGTTGCATGGGAAGGGGGAGGGATAGTAGAAATGTTAAACTCCACTTCTTCCTGTACAAGTATGCCTTGGTGCACAGCTAGAGAGAGAGCCCAAGCTGTCTGACATGCGTTCTTCTCTGCTTAGGGTCATCTGCCCCAGGATTGTCATAAGAAAATTGATGAGCTGTTCTCAGAGAAGTTGTACCTGATTGGTATTGCAGCCATTGTGGTAGCTGTGATCATGGTAAGTGTGAATATTGGTGCAGCACATGAGGGTTGATGGTTTAAACTCTGTGACTTTCATCTGGATTTTTAAAGTGAAACCATAAATCTAGTGCTCATGAAAGCATGTGTCTAGCACTGACTCATTAACACGGCATCGGCTGTGTTACTCCATGTAGCTCTATTGATCTGAAACTCCTACTGGGATCCCCCCACAAAAGTGACCTCTCCTGCCTTGTTTGTCAAGAAAGCCCCTCCCCAGCTGTACCAGTGCACCGCAATTCTGACAGATCCCCCCTGTACTGAGGTGAGTGTTGGCTCCATGACACAGACGGAGACTCACTAGAGAGTAAGATGGGAGCTGTCAGACTCGTAGAATTGTAACCAGAGCCATATTTAGTGGCAAGTCTCTGGAGTGTACTGGCAAAATAACTTCATCTGCTGCCCCACCTCATCTCCCTTGAAAACCATTTTAATTCCATCCTTCCCATGATGCACTCCGCTTCCCACCTCAGTGTAGGTAGACTAGAGAGCTAACCAGGAGCACAGCGCCCCTTTCCTTGTCCATTCCAATTCTCATTCCCATCAGTGCTCTCTCTTCTGTCCTGCAGTCAAGACACTGAATACCACAGTAACTGTCTCCAGGCTGGGTGCTCTACTCTGAGTTCTAACTCCTGAGGTCCACAGCAGAAAAAGTGGTGGTTATGAATTGTGCCAGGTGCCCCTTTTAGAAACCTAAGGCAATGTTTTTACTTAAAATACAACTAACCTGTAGTGCTCTCTGTTGCAGGATATTACAGAGGTGTACATCATTTTAAATTTTACAAGGGGAATAGACACATTTTTAAAAACCACTCTAGTTGAGATGAAATTACAAGAGCTCTCTGTCCTGTTCTTCAAGGTGCAAGCGGGTCTCTCAGCTGGAGGAGGCAATTGTATTTCCCCCTACATTTCAGAACTTCTTCAGTTAGTTCATATGAGATTTCTCCTCCTTCCTCCAAAGCATCCATTGGGTACTTCCAGAGGCAATATACCAGGACTAGATGGGCCATTGTTCTGTTCTTGCATTGTAAATCGTGAGCTGAATTCTCAACAATGTCCAGGTTCTGCTAAGACACAGTGGCGGTAGCGTGACCTCAGGAAACAGCCAACTGCAATGCCCTGATCCTGTTGTACCCAGCACTGGAGGAAGTTAGAGCAGCTGAGAGCCTAACTAGGTTACAGTCAGTGGAGGATAGGTATAGCATGGCTTTGCCCAGGACATGACCCCCACTTCCTCTTGTGCCAGAAGTGGAGGAAGATGATGGAGTCCTGGATTAGCACAGCAGACCAGGGAATCAAACTCTGTGTCCTTAAGCTCTAGCCAGGAGAAGATAATGGATGGGGATGTCTTAGGTTATTAGGGCTTACAAATAAGAATTTCACTAGTAGCTTTGTCTCTTTACAGATCTTCGAAATGATCCTGAGCATGATACTGTGCTGTGGCATAAGGAATAGCACCGTGTATTGAGAAGAGGAGAGTTGGTGGGGGAAGGTTGGAGATGACTGTGCAAAAGGGACCCCAAGTGCCACCAAGTGACCAGGAGACATTTCAACAAAAGACAAAGAAAACTATGTATATAAATACTTCCAATATTACCATACAGTACTTATCATTGTTACTTTAAACTACTTTTTTTTTTTTTAAACGAGTAAAACTTTCCCATGACCTTGTGGCTGAGTTAGTTACACATCAGTTTTGTGTGGTAGGGAAAGCTACTGTACCAGCGATTCTGACACCCTCCCACCCCCCGTTTTCTTTTTTTGTCCTCCCCATTATTTCAGTGATGATGTTTATGGTGCAGAAACACAGAGGTACAGAGCAGCAGGCTACAGCCTCTTGTGAGGACAGCGAACACCTTTGCCTTGGGTTTTTTTTGTTAGTTTTAAGTTTATAATTGGGAAGTGAAGCAGCGTTTTTTTTTTTGTCTCCCTCTCTTTTCCCCGTGGTCCTGACTCCACGGCATTCCCTAGCTGCTCATAGGGAAGTTTGACTTGGTGTGCAAAGCCTGGTAGAAATGAGAAGCGGGGGACAGTCCTTCAAGCTGAGATGCAGCCCAGGCCAATCAGACACATTTATGTTGCTAAATAAACATGAGAGTTTAATAGTTACAATTTTAAATTCTAACTTTTGCTTTTTTCCCCTGGGGTTTGTAACTCTTTTAAAAACAAAACAACAAATTGACCCTTTCATTTTGGGCTGAAGCTATCTCACAGGTTCATAGCCTGGGAGTGAATTCTTACCCCATTTCCCCCCCCAAATTCTACAAATGGCTGGAAAATAAGCCTGCTTTATGTTCCTGGACACTTCTTTCCAGTCATGTAACATGGGGACTGGAGGGGCTGGATGTCCAGTGTGGTTTTGTTAGTTCCTAATTTGAACTGATACTTCTGTATAAAGGATATACTAAAAGGAGGAAGATAGGTAAGCGCTGAGATCCGGAACACTCAAAATCCTCCACAAAACAAATGCAGGATGACTTTGGGGGTGTTTTCTCATGTTATTTCAAACTAATTTTGTCTTTGCATCATAGTTCTCTTTGATACAGTTTTGTTTGCTCATGGCATATTGTCATATATGCTGTAATTATGCCAAAAATCCAATAACCTGTTAAACATTGTTTTTTAAAAGCCTTTCATTTAAAACCTACATTAAGAGTTGGAAACCAACCCACTCAAGCTGGGAAATTCAGGATTTAAGAAGGCACCAGGTTGAACATATATTTTTTGTGTAGGTTAAAATCCAAGCTAGATGTTACGAACTAAATGTGTGTGGCTTTAACTGTATGCTACTCCACTGGACTAACAGAATCGCTGTTGCCCTGTACATAAGAGGATAGTGTGCGCCTCAAATCCTACGTAATAAAACGTGTGCGTGTGTGTGTGTGTCTCTCTCTCTAAAAGATGCTCTATATGTATAGATAAATATATTTTAAACAAAGTTATTTCACTTTTCCCTACCCCTTGTGGGTACTTGAGTTGGGGACTGCAGCATCTTGCAGCTGTTGGCTGAGCAGAAGCAGGAAGTTTTTATTCTCAACCCAGTTAATATATGAGGTTCCTCTTGCTTTCTCCCCCTGGCTGTTTAAGGGATGTTTCTATTTCCCTGAAGTGTTTCTTTTGTAACTTTCAAAACTAAGAGTGTTCCAAATCAGGTTTGGGGTGAGGGGGATTCTGTGTTCTTTCTAGACTGTATGCACCCCTTCACCACTGCCATTGCTACACACTGAATGAGGGATTCCCACAAGTGGGCAAACTGATCAATCCAGAGGCTTATTTTTTCTCCTTGTTTCCCTTTCTTGCCTGTTTAAGCACATAAGGGCTCTAAAAAAAAAAAAAAGTGACCTAAGGAAGAAGTGTATCAACACAGCCTAGATTGATTGGGGGTTGGGCAGGAAGTAATTTAACCGTAGACGCAGCCTTAAAGTAACATTGCCCTGAATGTCCAATTTGCATGCATTGGAAAGAAGAACAGATAGATGGTGCCTCCTCCACTGTACATTTTTTAGGGTCACCTCCTCTGATATGTGGCTATATGTAAAATGTGATGCATCAGCTGAGCATGTGTGTTTACATATATGTGCATCAGGGTTGTTAGCATACAGAATGGATGTGTAACTCACCACCTCTTTGTCAACTGTTGATAAATATGTATAAATATGCCATTAAGCATTTCAGTTTTGTTTTTTCCTATACCGTATATTTGATATTGTTCAGTATTCAGTTGATAGTGTGTCAGTAGCTGGAGCTCTGTTTGAAGATTTGCTGGGTCTCCAAAGAAGCAAGTGCAGGTCAGGCACGTTCTTAGATGTAGCTTTAAGGTACTAGACTTGCCCTTTGCGGTAGCAAGTGGGAAGAAGTGACTGTTGAGAAGCATGCTGGGCTGAAGCCTGGTAAGTGTGAGAGGAAAACATGGAACTCGGAGCTCTGAAGGCTGGGGAAATGGCTTTTGAGTGTGGCAGCAGTAATTTGGGACAAGGTTAGAGGGAATAGAGTCCTGAGGACACAGAGTGGTACTGGAGGTCACAGAAGGAAGCTGAAAGATGGGTTTCACTGGGTGGCATTAATACCCTGTCCATTTCTCTTCAGGGTTATTACAGCAGTATTCCCATGTCCCATTACTTGTTTGTCAGCCTGCCACGCCAGGGGAGGGAGAGAAAGAGCTGCCATGCATAAGAATGGACTGAGGAGTTGAGGAACAGCTAAGTAAAAAAAACCCTTTGGTCATCTCTGTTCTAAACTCCTGAGAAGGGGAGGCCTAAGCAGAATGGAGGCGGTGTGTGTGAAAATTTGAGAGCAGACTCCCTCCCAAGTTATTCCTGAGAACTGCTCAATATCCAAAAGGGACATTGCCCTGTATCTGAATAACCAGTTCTAAAGCTAGATGAGGAGGAAGAGAAGCAGAACGCAGGACTCATGTTCCTTCCAAGAGACTATCCTGCCTATGTATGTGTACACACATGCAAGCCTGCAGATCCAGGGCCTGATCCTGGAGAGCCCTTGCAGACAGGATTGGTGTCCACTGCATAGGGCTCTGCACGATCAGGGCTGTGGGCTATAAATACGCACAAACACTCCCTCTGATCAGAAGTCTGTTCCCAGAGGAAACAACCAGTCACTGAGAAAACAGTCATAAGGCAAAGGAAGAAGAGAAGAGCCCCATTTCAGTGGGGGAGGCCAGGAGCAGGGAAGTAACCAGGGCTGGGTTTGAAGACCTATGCTAGAAAGTCAAACAGAGCTGCTGCCAGCTGAACTGAATGCTTGGGATTCTTTTATATTGTGGAGCATGCCACAAAGCTGTGTGTTTAACTTCTTCCTCCAGCTGCCTTGTTTTTTTTTGTTGTTTTTGTTTTTAAGAAAAAAAATCTAATGTTAATCATAGTGTGTATAGTGTGACCATGATCTACCATTTACAACCAGTTCACCTTAACACCAGGATGCTTCATGAGCCAGGCTTTGACAGCATGGGCAGAGCCAGGCCTCTGGGATGATGGAGGAGGAGAAATGAGCAGGCTGGAGTGGGACATCCAGAATCAAGCTAAGTAAAGGCAAATGGCTCTTGCCAATAACAGTTGCTGCCGCCGGTGCCCTCCTCCTTTAGGAGGGGCAGCAGTGGGGGAGCTAGTATGAATTCCAAAACGATGAAAGGGTTAAAATTCAGAAAGGCCTGTGGTGGCTAACAAGTGCGGAAACTAAACTGGTACTAAAAAGCAACTAAGAATATCCCAAAGAGCTCATTGTTTCCCAACCTGATCTGTCAGATGGTCCAGCCATGGGATAACTGACTGCTGCCATCCGCCCCATCAGACGAAGCTCCTGCAGTGAGCAAAAGGGGCAAGTACAGGGCTGTGATCCCACAACTGCCCTTCCCTACCCCTCTCCTGTACTTTTCATGACCAGCAGTACAGGCATCCCAGGTTGGCTCCAGGCTCCCACCATTGCTTCTGATGAAACAGGAATGGGAGGGAGAGGGATGTGTGACTTTCCCCAAAACACAAGCAGCCTCCATTCCCTGCTCTCTTTGGCTGTGCCTGTGCTAAGACATCATGCCCATCCTTTGTCTTTTCACTTGTTTACCTGAATGTTAATGGAGTCCAACAATTACTTTACAAAATTAATATTTAAAAACAATAAACTTACCAAAAAAGTGTTGTCAGCTTTTGTCTCTTTCCAAGGATGAGATCCCAGCTGCCTCTTCAAAGAGAAACAGAAAAGCTCTGAATTCAAGCTTGGGTGAACACTGTCTCCTTAACTTCCCTGAGTATTAATAAGTCTGTATTTTGAGTCATATTTTTGACAAGTTTCCCCTCCCACTTCCATGCTTTCCAGGGCCCCTACCTATCCTTTTAGACATGTGCATATTGGTATCATTGGCCACTTTGGGGGGAAAAAAAGGTGGGCAAGGTTTGGGGTTTTTTTTGAACCTTATTGGAAGCATTACAAATAAATGAATAAATATCAATTTTATGCCTTTTCCTTGGGTTAATCAGAAGCACTGCAGAGCATATCCCAATGTGGCAATATTTAAAACACTTTCCAGGTACAAATTCACACATACTTCTTCTGTTTTGTTTTGTTTTTCCAGTTCATTTCACACAGATATGGCTCCTCTGGTGTAGATAATCTGTGACACAACCTTAGGAGTACTCTGTCAGCTTCTGGCTCAGATGGTGCTTAATAATTCTATGCATGGCAGATCACTCAATCACGCACATAATTGTTTTACAGTTGTGGACTGGCTTGGGCTCAGTACTAAATTCTGTCCTCAAAGTTAGATAGTAAATATCTATAGAATTAGCACCTCTCTCTTTCTCTGTGCATTGTTGAGCATTTGGTTTCAGGTCTGGGCAAAAGCAGACTGGGCCCAATGCATTTGTTCCTTCAGGTCTATTGGTGTCCAGATTCTCCAAAGGCTCTGAAGAACCATCACTCAGCTGCTGACAAATGTAAAACAGGAAGTACACGTAAGGCATGCCTCAATACATTTATTTTGTGCATCAAGGGGCACCTTTAGCTCATTGCATTGAAAGGAAAAAGATTGCCTTGGGATGGTCTTAAGTAATTGACCTTAAACACACATGCCAGCTGAGCTAACATGGCTAGTTCTTAGTACCATTCCCCTCCACCAGTTCTACTCCAGCCTCTTAAACATTTAGCCACACAACTTCTCTCTGTACTGCCCCCCACCCCCGCTGTGTTTTGAATCATTTGAAGTGTCCTCTTAGGGTTCTAGCAAAAGTTGGGTGAGTGACTTGGCCTCATGCTCCTCTTTTGCACTATGGTTCTGATCACATTCATCAGTAGCTATCCCCGTTGTCCTGCTCTCCTGCCATGGTTCTGGTGGTGTGCCAATGCCATATTTGTTTCTTCAGTTCCCATGGCTTTGTCTGCATAATGTCTCTGAGCCACTTGTTTATAGGAGGTGGCGGTGAGGCCTGATTCAAAGACTTGGAGGCACCTTCATTGTTAATGAACAGGCCTTTTTGAACGTCATACCCTCCTTTATACAACAGTTGCACAACACTTTCTTCGCCAACTATTCAGGGGCAATGCTGCAGAATTTGATTTTTCTCTCTTCTGAGGTAAGAAAGACCTGGTTTGGGGCAAGGTGGACAGAAGCAGGTTTTGAAAGGGAAGGAGGTAGGGTGAAGACATTTGTGCACATTTTTATACTTCTACATGTAACTGTTTAGCAAAAACAAAGGTATATGGCCTGTTCGTGTGTGGTGGATATATGGATGGTGGGGCAGCTGCACCAGTACAAAGTACCTCAGAGTTACACAGCTCTCCTCTTTTTTCAAATCTCTTAAATCAGACCCTCGTCCACTCAACTGTGCCTTTTAAATTTCCCTTCTGCATTAGGTCATCAGTCACCATAACGTCTGTTTTCAGTAATTTCTCACTATTGTCTTGTTTTATTTAGGGTTGTAAAGGAT
Organism: Chelonoidis abingdonii; assembly: GCF_003597395.2. Taxonomy (NCBI): domain Eukaryota; kingdom Metazoa; phylum Chordata; order Testudines; family Testudinidae; genus Chelonoidis; species Chelonoidis abingdonii. Next base: position 43,189,416 of record NC_133772.1, read on the forward strand.
CTAGGGTTACAGCTTCTGGAGGTGTAAAATATAAAGTCTTATATATGAACAGGAAAAATCATTTTTTAGGGCCTCTTCAATGTGATGTCACAGGCTGCATGGCCCATTTAAAAGGGAATGGGCCTAGTTCACATGTGACGAGTTAGTTGCCTCCCAATGGGCCCTAATTGAGGGTGCCTGACCTGTATGGATATATCTAAACTGGATCTGGCAGCGTATCTTCCAGCCTGGTTAGCCAGGCTTGCTCTAGCAGGGTTCAAGCTAGAAAACAGCTATTTGGACGTTCTGGCTCAGGGAGAAGTTTAGGCTCTCAGACCCACCTGACCTCCTAGGCTTGCAAGCCTGAGCTCCAACTGGAGCCAGAACATCCACATTGAAGGGTGGTTGTTTTTTTTAAGCACAGTAGCTTGAGCCTCACTACAAGTAGGGCAAGTCTGTCTACCTGAGCTGGGAGACTCTCTCCCAATTGCGGTGTAGACCTACCCCACAAAGATCTAGGCAGCAGTTGGAAAAAGGGGAGCAGGAAGAAGCTGGTGAGCATTGTCTGGAGAGAGCCGTGTGACACCAAAGAGAGCAGTAGTTGAGAGCTGCTGGTGAAGAGAGAGAATTGGTGAGCTGTTGGGTGACTGCTGTGGATAAGAACTGTTGGAGAGAATTGGCCACCGCTAGGGAACCCAGCTGAACAGAAGGCTGTGCAGAGGCCCCTAGGTAAGGGACAGAAGTATCTCAGCCAATGCCAGCTGAGCCTAGAAACAAGAGGGTTGATTCCGAAGGGAGGCTCCCATGAACAGTGGTAGGCTGTTCAGACAAAGGTGCCTGGGGCATGGAAAGCTGCAGGGAGCCTTCACAGGAGTCCTGAGTCAAGGGCTGCAAGAAAAGAGATGTAAACATCATGAAGTATTGCCAGAGGTGGAGGCCCTGGAATAGGAGCAGAGGAACTGAGAACAGAGCGGTGATTGACTCTTGGAACTCTTGTGGTCTGGGGAGTGGTCCATAGAGCTGGAGGCAACTGCATTTTAACCTGTTGTACTTTGAGGGTTTTGAGTTCTGAGTCTGAGGGATTTGCTGAAGGTTGAAATTATATTAATAAAGTATGCCCATAGCAGGGCTTGATTTGGACTCAGAGGAACAACCTTCCTTTCCCAGGCAAATAAGATGGCTGTTCATCTGATCTGTGGTGGAGATGAAAGGTAACGCAATCCTTCCTGAGCATAGGAAGGGGAAACTGTGGAAGACTTGCTATGGTTGGCTATAGAAGGGTCCCTGGCAGGGACAAGCTCTGTTTAGGGCTGATAAATGAAACAAACAGAACTCAGTAATTGTTGCGTTGCAGGTACTGCAATTAACTACATAACCCTGCCAGTGCTTTTGTTAATATTACTAAGTATTTCTGATGCACCATGAAAAATTGATTTGAAAGCTTGCGAAAACAATGGGAGGAAATCGTGCCTGACAACACTGGGGAGAGCGACTATGGGACACACACTTACTAATGCTAAAGCATGACAATCAGCAAAGAATGGTACAAAACTGTTTTACTCAGTCATTTGCATTTAGAGAAGTTTTGGGATTTTGAATGCTGGGCATGTCATTTAGGCATAACTTTAAAAACAAGCCTTTTCTTTCTGTGGCTTTTTAAAGGTTGGGATGGTCTATCTTTAAAACCTTGTCATTTTTATTTTGCTACAGTCCAATACTCCCATAAAGGAGCTTTTCCATGCTGCCCAGGAATGGACTCACCTCATTGTCATACCTGCTGTCCCCTAGGGGAGCCACAGTAGTTCACTGGCAGTCCACTGCTGAGGATTCTGTGGCTGAGTCTTTTCTGGGAGGAGCAGGACAAGGATTCTTCAGCAGCTGTAGACAGAGTAGGAGCCTGAAACAGCCTGTATATGAACAGCCTCAGCTGAGGGGAGGAAAGGGCTAGTGACTGATTTATTGCAGCTGGGCTTCCTGTGGTGGGGAGTATGAGGGGATGTGTGTGGGTGTATATGTGCATAAGAAAAAGAGAGAGGTTATTTTGGGCTCCAGTACTGGCAGGGTAGGGCTGGGACTGGCGGGTACATGCCCTTCCTCTGTAGCTGTGTAAGGCTTTCTCTCCAGAGTCCCCCAGGCTGTGATATAACAACACGACTTTCCTGGTTTGATGGTTTCTTGCATGGCTGCCTACCTCTGTGTTTCCCCGCAACCATCTCTGCCTGAATTGGCTGGAGGAAACTGCTTTACCATCTGTTCATGCTTGGGTCATGCTTTTCTATTTTTATTTGTGTCGCCAAGCAATAAATAGAGTCCCAACACCCCAATGCAGCAGCCAGTACAAACTGTTCCACCATCAGCAATTTGGAAAGCATGTCCAGCCCTAGTTCTCCACTGTATGTGGACTAACAATTCTGCAAAGAGGGAGAAAGAGAGAGAGGAATGGGGACGGATCTCAGCCATCAGAGAGGCATGAAACAGGCTGCAAAAGAGGGAACTACAGCAGCATATGCAATAGGCAAGAAGCCATCTGTCAGCAGTGCTTGACTTAGAAAGCACCCTGGGCCAGAGGTAGAGGTGCTGGAAAGAGATGGCATGCTGGCAACCAAAAACAGCAATAGTCTCATTAAAAAAGCATCCCTCAGTCCATTTCCATTAAACCTCCACATCCGCCCAGCTGGTGACCAGCTGTCCAGTTTTCAAGCAGAATGTAGGGGGATATTTATCTACCTTGTATTTGCCCCTATATGCCATCTTGGATTCAACAACCTAGAATCCATGTTGGGTATCCTTCTTCCCCACCACTTTTGGTTTTGGTACCTTTTTCCATTCAAAGGCAGGAAACTGGCGGGTCACCTGACAGAGTCCGCCTAGCAACGGGGACGGTATATAAGCTCAGTCCACCAGTCAACCGGGGCTGCCCATCTTGGAGGCAGAGTGTGCTGCTGTTCTAGGGAATAGCTAGTGCTGCTTGCTGTCTGCAGGATAGGTAGGCCTAACACTACATTAGGGCTGCAGAGAGGGTAATTTACCTTGCATGCAAGGATAGCTGTCATCCGCTGTCCTGATTCTTCAACTCTCATCCACCCACAATAGCACCGGCAGGAAGATAGGTAAAAGAAGGAGACAGAGTGATCACTCTACCTGTCACAGTTCCTGCTTCCTGTACCTGCCAGTGTCATCTGGATCCAGAGTCCAGTCAGTTGTGATGGAGCGAGCTGCTCCTCAAGCTGCAAGAGATGGTAAAGGTGCAATATCTTGTTCTTTATTAGGACTGATCAAGTTTATCCTTGGGTCAGGGCTTCAAGCCCTCTACCCTGTTACGGCCAAAGCCTGTCATATTCCGGTCCCCTTTTCTGTTACAGTTGGGAGTCCCTTAGTGTTCTTTGCTGTACGTACTTGTTTGTTTAACTGTTGCCTGTTAATAAACCTGTTCCTTGTTTTGCACCTTATCCCTTTGTCAGCTTTCCTTGGGGTAAAACAAACCCGTTGATAGATGTGCGGTAAGGAGATGAACCTCAGATTGGTTCCCCTGGCCAAGGTATAAAATGCAGTCAACAGGAACACCTGGTCAAAAAGAGATCCTGATGGCTCTGGTCAGCACTGACAAGCTCCCTGCTAGCCTCCATGCCGTGCGGCTCTCAGGAAGCAGCGGCGTGTCCCCCTGTGGCTTCTACACATAGGGGCAGCCAGGGGGCTCCGCACACTGCCCGTGCCCCAAACACCGCTCCCACAGCTCCCATTGACCGGCTATGGGTACAGCACCTGTTGACGGGGCAGCTTGAGGTAAGTGCCCCCTGCCTCAGCTCTAATTCCCCTCCCCACCCTCTGAACCCCTCAATCCCATCCTAGAGCACCCTCCTGCACACCAAACACCTCATCCCCAGTCCCACCCCAGAACCTGCCCAGAACCCTAGCAGGAGCCCTCACTCCCTCCCACACCTAACTTCTTGCCCCAGCCCTGATCCCCATCCTGGCCTCCAAACCCCTCAGGCCCAGCCCAGTGCGCACTCCTGTGTCCCAAATCATCCCCAGCCCCATATCAGAGCCTGTGCCCTCAGCCCCCCACACTCCAACCCTCTGCCCCAGCTTGGAGCCCCTTACCATACTCCAAACCCTTTGGCTCTACCCCTATCTTGGAGCCCTCTCCTGCATCCCAAACCCCTCATCCTGGCCCCACCCCAGAGCCCTCACCCCAGTCCCCTGAGCCAGCCCAGTGAAAATAAGCGAGAGAGTGAGGGTGGGGAGAGCGAGCTACAGAGGGAGGGGGGATGGAGTGAGCAGGGGCAGAGCCTCAGAGAAGGGTTGAGGCATGAGGTGGGGCTAGAGTGTTCAGTTTTGTGTGAGTAGAAAGTTGGCAACTCTAGCACCCATCCTTGCAAAATGGGATGACCGGCAGCCTGCTCCCCATCTCTGCTTCTTTGCGGGGGGGGGGGGGGAATTTCCCCCCCACTGGTTCGTATATCACCTGCTTTGCTCCCATTGACACCCACCTACGCCTGCTCTTTAGTGTAATAATCTTTACCCTGTTCTTCTAGGTCAGTTTGTTCTTCTCTCCCTGTTCTCCCCTCCGTATTCAGCACTATTGCCTTTGGCACCCTCTAGGGGAGGCTTCACACAGAAGCCCATGGGCCAGGAAACGCTGACCTAGATGTGTTTCCATGGGAATGTTATAAAGATCCCCAAACAGGAAAGCCTGTTGTGTTTTAAAACTCCAGCCCAATCCCAGCCAGATGAAAGACATTTTGTTCTAACCTGTCTGTTATTGCTGCCAAATGTATTTCAACCACAGCTCCCTTGTCATAAATTACTGTAGTTAGCAACACTCCAGAAGGCAGAGATACATATTTAAAAACTGACAGTGCAAATGAAATAGCAGCAGTTTACATTACAGATGACTCACCATGAGGCCCCTCTTAAAGGGATTCAGTCAAATATTTTAGACCACTAACATAACTGATCTTTAACATTGCATGTTCTCATAGGAGCAATAGCGGCCACAGTGGTGGAGGCCTTAAAGAAAGACATCTCCAAATGACAGAGGAACAAGGATTACAGCACAGTCCTTATTCCTTGGCTATGATAGCAGATGGTGCATTCATCCATTGAGAATATGATAGCAGCTTTGTTTATATGTGGAACCTAGAATGTGCAATGTTTGTTTCTTAATTATTCAGCATTGGGAGGATTGATTAAATAAATTCCTCTAAGGCTATGTCCACCCTGTACACCACTTTCAGTGGCATGCAGGGTATGCGTAGCTGCACACCACAGCGAGAACCAGGCCATGTCCACACTCTGGTGCATAGCTACATGCATCAGTGAAAGGCTCTAGCAGAGAGGAGGCAGTAGCTGCCTCCTTCTGCTGGAGCCTTTTCCTGCTGCTGGAGCCTTTCCTTGCGGGGTAGGGAGTAAGGCTCCAGCAGCAGGAAAACAGCAGGATGCTACACTGCTAAAGATAGTATAAACTGGGAAGGCACTGCTTGAGTAAGTAGAGAGCCATGTAGGATACATAGTCACTGGTCAGAGAGCCTGCTTATAAATACCAGATGTGTTCATCATAAAATCCTTTAATATTCTGCCAGGTATGGCTCCAGATTAGCTTAAATGAAGTATTTTACATACAGTGCTACCTGGTGGCTGATATATATAACGCAGTTTAACATTCTATTACATTCTCCCATTTAAGTTCTACATTCCTACCATTTTTACACTATCACGCTGTCTTTGAAGTTCAATATGTATCAATCTGTTAAATGTCTTTGAATCATACTGGTTTTCTAATTACACTATCTGAACATATAACAACTTGGTCATCTAGCTGTTCATTAGTTGCAATGACAAGCCATGGTCAGTTTGGAATCTTTGAGTCTTGTCGTCTTGTTCTGCACCCATCTGTAGATTTATTCTGCTCAGTGTTTCTCAACCTTGATACCAGGGACTGGCTTGCTGCCTTCCTAAAATGTGTCAGGAAGAGGCCCTGGCTCACAGACTGGCTGTTGAGAAACACTGCTGTGCATTGTTCTTTCTGAGGAACAAACTGTAAATGTTGATGGTTTCTGTTGAACTCTCCACTGTTGGTCCTGATCACATATGATCTGGGCACTGAATTCGTTTTCTTTACAACAGCTGGAGTTGTCCATCCTTTTTCCTCCATCCAATTTGACATGAGCATGGGCATCAGGTTCTACACCTGGCAGTTCTCTGTGTGACACCTGTTGTAAAAGTGTACATAGGTCTATTAGCTTTTTTATCTGATTTGGCTTTTCTCATCACATTTAGCCACTTTGGAAATAGTCTTTTCAAAAGCTGGAACAGTTGTTCTAAGTTGTCCTCCCATCAGGAGTTGTGCTAGACTATATCTAGTAGCTGTCATTGGTGTTGATCTGTAACTCAAAAGAGCACGAAAAGGATTTTTTTGGTTATCTGTACAGCTCTCAATTTGTTTGTGTGTAATATGGGCTGTAAGTAATATGATCAAAATCATATTTTGTTCAGAATGACACATTCTGCTGCAGTAAGTTGTGGTCCGTTGTCAATAATTAGTTGCTCTGGAATACCAAAATGAGCAAGAATGTTTTTCAATTTCTCAGTAACACTGCAACATGTTATGTCTTTCGAGTACATTATTTCTATATACCTGGAAAAATAATCCACAATGACCAGGTAATGATGTCCTCTGAATTTACATAAATCTGCAGCTATTCTCTTCCAAGGTCTGTCTGGTAAAGGTGTTTGTACACTGCATGATTCACTATTGTCTCTTAAATTGATTTGTATTGAGTCTCCTTTCAAAAATCCAATATCATCAAATCCTCCATCGAATTCTTCCACCTTTCTCAATAGCCCATCATGGCTACCAAACTGCAGCTGAGAAGGTTGTTGGTCTTTGATCACATACACTCAATTCATAGCTTTTGTTTTTGTAAGTTGTTTCTGTGGTCAACTGGCTTATGCAGTTCTGAATACCTGCAGGGCTAGCTAGAGCTGTCAGGTGACTTCAGCTCTGGGAGGGGTTGAAGGTGATTGTAAGTCCCTTCTGAGATGACTGTGATGTCAGCTCCTAAGCCAATTTTAAAGTCAATAGTATTGCTGTGAATATTCAGTTTCACTCTCCAGGCAGGCTCTGGCATCACAAGTGATAGATTCCAGAAACAATGGCTTTTGATTCTCTGTAATATGGGAAAATTCTCTGACTGCTTTGGTGTGACACAGATACAAAATGTCCATATCTCATGCATTTATTACACCCTGTGCCTTTAGCTGGACATGCATCATCTCTTGGGACAGGACTTTTTCCACACCTCATGCATGCTGGCTGGAATTTCCCTGTAATGGACTCACAACCGCAGCGCCTCCTGCTGGACATCCTGGGAATTAGCTCTCATTTCACCAGAGCACCCTCATCAAGCAATGTCTGGCGGTGTCATACCCGTACTAAGGGGGTATGCAGTGCATGTAGTCTTCACAGTGCTGTAAGGAGTGTGCAGTGTAGCCATAACCCTCAGTCAAAATAAAGGCCCTGTTCCCTTAGGGCCTGGTCCTACTGAAAGACTTCCATTGACTTCAGCTGGCTTTGGATCAAGCTCATAGAGCAGGAGTAATCAATTATTTTTTGTCAAGGTCCAAATTTATTGGTTAAGGTATCGTCAAGGTCCAGACTCTAGAGAAAGTAATTTAAAAGAAAAAATTAGTAACAATAATGATAAGTAAATAAAAATATTTCAGGGTCTGTTCAAAAACATGTGGCTGTTTGGATTTGACCTACAGTCCACCTATTGACTATCCCTGTCATAGAGCGATATTAAACATCAGGGCTAAAGCACTTTGAATGTCCCGTTAAGCAAATGCAAAGCTACTGTGTGAGACGAGAGCTCCATTCTAAATGTTCCTCTTGGGCTCACTTGAAATTGCTCTCAGGCAGAAATCACAGACTTGTGACTTGGAATTGTGATTTTTCCCCTCCCCTACCAGCCCTACTATGAATAATTGCTCACTTCACAAAGGTGGCATTGCAGAGATTAGTTAGTTTGTAAATGGTTCTTTGGATGAAAGAACTAGAAATGAATATTTATTTTAGATAATAGGCTCTGGAATGGATGGGGTTATCTACAGGGCTGGTACAACCATTTAGGTCGCCTAGGGCACTAGGATTTGGGGGGCATCATTTTCTTCGGCAGTGACCGCGGTGGCCGGACCTTCGGCCACCCCGGTAGCCGCCGGCATTTAGATGAAGGGAGCTGGAGCAGGGGAATGCGGGGAGGGCCGCCTGCAGCAGATGAGGCGGGGGGTGGCACGCAGGGGAACTCTCCACCCCAGCTCACCCCTGCCCCGCCTCCTCCCCGAGCACACAGTGGCTGCTTCACTTCTCCCGCCTCCCAGGCTTGCGGCACCTAATCATATTGGCAAGCCTGGGAGGCAGGATAAGTGAAGCAACCATGGTGTGCTCGGAGAGGAGGTGGGCAGCGGTGAGCTGCTTCACTTCTACCGCCTCCCAGGCTTGCGGCGCCAATCAGCTTAGGAGCCGCAAGCCTAGGAGGCGGGAGAAGTGAAGCAGCGACAGTATGCTCAGGGTATTCGTGCACGGAGCAGGGGTGAGCTGAGGCCAGGGGGTGCCTCAGGGTGCAGGGGGGGAGCTGCCATGGAGGGGGGGGGGCGGCACAAGGTGCAAGTTTTGCCTAGGTCGCAAAACGTCCTTGCACCTGCCCTGGTTATCTATGTTCTGTTCCCAGTGTTACCACCAAAGTTCTGGGTGATCTTCACCTCCCTGTGCCTCAGTTTTCTTATCTGTAAACTAGGGGTAGTTGGTACCAACCGAACCGCCCATGTAAGTGCTTTGAGATCTATGGATGAAAGGTGCTCTGTATGTGCTAAATAGGTTGGAGGCATAAGAGCAAACTAGAAGGGGGCTCACCTTCAGGCTGGGCCTCTGGTTGCTACTGTAATAGACATAAGTGACTACAGTGGTTGGGCACGTTGCCCTTTGCCCTGTAGCTGTGCAGGCCACACTGGCTGCAGGGGCGATGTGGGGAGCAGTAATGTTCGGCACATTGCATTCACCATAGCCCAGCTGGTTGGTAGGGCCCTGTAACATGGGGCGATGCAGTACCAGTGCCGGCCAGCAGAGGGCAGTGTTTAAGTTGGCTCCCGTTCTCCCAGGCCTGGGGGTAGAGCCTGTGCCCTGATCAGCCCAGCCTAGCCCTAAGACCGCCCCGCTTCCTCCCTCTGCTCTGGCCTCTCAGGCAGGCACGAGCCCGGCGCATTGGAGACTACAACTCCCAGGGGTCAAAGCTGGTGGGTGTTTCTCCCCCCCCCCTCCCGCTTTGCCTTATGGGAATAGCGGCTGGGAGCTGTCGCTCAGAAGTGGCTCAACGAGCGGTGGGGACTCTGCTTCCCAGAGTGCTTCGCGCGGGCCGCCGCGGCTGACGGCGCGTTTCCTGTGCGCGCGGCCGGATGTAGCCGCCTGGGCCGCGCGCTGCGAGGAGGAGCGGTTGGGCCGCGCTCCGTGAGGTACGGGCCGCGCGTGTTCCCGCCCTGCCCGCGGCGGGCACCGCGGGGCCTGAGGCTCGGGCGAGTCGGTTCCCTGGCCGGCCGGGGACTGCCCGTCCGCCCCGGGGAATTGCCCCCTGGCTAGTCCCGAGGTCACAGGCCCCTGGGCCCCTCCCTGCCCGAGGGCTCACAGCCCCGCCTCTCCCTGGCCCGGGGCTACAGCCTCGCTGAACCGAGTCCCGGCCCCCCGCCGGGATCACAGCCCCGCCCCCGGGGTCATAGGTCCCCTAGCTCCGCCTCCACCCAGTATCACAGCCCAGCCCCCCCCGCGTCACAGACCTCGGGCCTAGAACTTCCCTCCCGCTCCATCGTCTCAGCCCTGCCGGGTGGGTCACAGCCGTTCCCCAGTATCATAACCCTGCCTGGGGGAGTCACAGCCCCTCCCCAGGGTCTCCTGTGCTTCATAACCCTGCCGGGAGGCTGGGGTGGTCACAGCCCCTCCCCAGTATCATAACCCTGCGGGGGGCGGGTCACAGTCCCCCTTCCCCTGCATCTCAATAGGATCATTGCCTTGCCCTGGGGACCTGTGAGCTCAGCACATGACACGCTGCAAGGCTGTCAGATGGTGTTGTCCCTCTAAAATACTGACGTGGCCCCCATTGTCTATTGCTAGGGTATCTGAGATCCATCACTAACAGCTGCCTCCTGTAAAGCTTTGCCCTGGAGAGTGGGTGTAGTAACAGCTGACCTAGGGTGACTGTGCTCTCTGGCTCCCCCTGCAGCAGGGGGAGGAAGGAGGAGAGCCTGATTGAGAGCAGCATGGAAGATTCTCCTGGAGACCTGTCCATTCAGAGAGATGCCATCCTGTCTGAGTTGTATCATATTCAGATCACCACCAAGAAACTGTGAGTCCCCTTGGGATGTAGGGGTCAGTACTCCTGGCCTTTGTTGTTGAGACGGAAGAGGTTTTCAAAGTTTGGGAACTTTTCCTTTCTGCCAGTCCCAGCTGTGGTGAACTGCCAGTTTGAAAGCAGTCCTTATGCAGGTGCATTTACTCCTTTCTTCTTCCTGTAGTTTGGAGGATTGCTGTTGTTTCTGCAAAAGCTATTGAACCATGTGCTATGACTGTAAAGTGTGATAGGGCCAGATTTTCAAGTGCTAATCTTCCACTTCACCCAGCTAAAGGCCGTATTTTCAAATGGGCCCACTGTGACATATGTCCAGATTTTACTCCTAGGGTGTTCGGTGCCAAGCAGTTAAAAATTCTACACACAATATTCTGCAAATTTTCAAAATAACACTACATAATCATACCAGTTTCAATTATTTTGGTAATTTATTTCAAAGTAACTGTCGGCAAATGTCCAGGAGTAGAGAGTTAAAGAAACCCCTAATACAACCCGGTTCCTGTTTTGCTCTGCCACCTTCCCCACTCTCCCCACCAGAGCCCAGCCCTGGCCCCCACTCCCAGTCAATACACCGGAATCCCCCGCCCCAAACCCAGATGTGAGGCCCCCCGGGCCACATAAATGCACACACACATACCCCTGAGCCCAGCCATGGCCCTTCCTGCCTCCCTTGAAAACCCAAGGATCCAGTGGGAGAAACAGCCTGATGCTTGGTCCCAGGCTTTCATGGAGTTTTCTGCGTGGTGCCCTCTCCTTCCCTCTCGGCATGCTGGGAACTGCAGCTGCCGGGAACCCTCTAGCTCCCTGTCGTTTCTCTCAGCTGTATATTTAATGTGTGAGCTGGGCTTTGCTGGCTCCAGTAACCCCTACTGGCAGCTAGCAGCAGTGCAGCCCATCTGTGGGGGAAAAGGAAATTCTGCACACACAACATTAATTTCTGCAAAATTCTGCATTGCACAGTGGCGCAGAATTTCTTCAGTCACAGGCATAGACTCTGTGGGTGCTCCAGGGCGCTGCTGATCAGTACCTCCCCCTTGTGTCTCCTGCTCCCTCCTGCCGTGAAACAGCTGTTTTGTGGCATGCAGGAGGCTGGGAGGGAGGGAGGGAGGGAGGGAGAAGAGCGAGAACGCGGAACGCTTGGGAATTGGGGGAACTGAGCAGGGCAGGAAGAGGTGGGGCGGGGTGGAAAGAGGTTGGGAGTGGGGCCATGTGGGGAAGGAGTGGAGTGGGGCGGGGCCGAGGACAGTGCTGGGGGATGGAGCACCACCTGGCACTTTGGAAAGTTGGCACCAATGTCCCCAGGAGTAAGATTTTTAAAGGAGTTCAGGACCCAATGTAAAAAATCTTTTTCTCTTCTTTTGGTGTCTGACTGATTTAAAGGTTTTCAAAATTTGGCCGCAATTGTAAGTGCTCAGCTCTTTTGAAATCTGGCCCATAGTTTTCTCCCCAATCTGTCCTGCAAATTTTACCAGCATGGAAGTAGTATGCAATGCTGTTCATGATTACTATTATTTATCAGTTATTCTTGTTGACCACACTGATTTTGACACTCCTCTGCTAAAATTCTCTTTTTATTTAATCAAATTCAGTTCTCAGTGGGGTATTTTGTAGCCACCGAAACTAAAAAGAAAATTTTAAAAAAATCTGTTCTTCTTTCCCATTGAACTCAGGCTGGGACCATGAATTTTGGCATTAGCATTATGTCCTGAGTGGCTTCATTGGTGTGTGTCTCAGCAGAAAGTGCAGAGTTCTTTTTCCAGCCTAAATCCCAGAAACGTCTGCAGAATTTTTATTACGACAGGCTCATGACAAAAATTAGGAATCAGGGCCACAGTTGGAGACGACTGAGAAATGTGCTAACTGTTCGTATTAAAATACCTTTTAAAAAAATGAATTTTCCTACCTTGTGATGTAGATATTTGTTTTCTAGGGTGCAGCAGCTGAGATCCTTGGTGGCTTTAACTGACCCAGAGGAAGGGAAATTGTTTCAGTCTCAAGAGACAGTGAGTGACTAGCACACTTCCCATGCCTATTTACAGTCTTTATTGAGAACCTATATTTATAGAGCTTAGGCACATATTTTTCTACCTTAAAATTTTGCAGTGTATTCATATATTTCTATACTGGAGGAAGAAACCCTGAATTGTTAATTAAAACTGGTGTACTGGTAATAGCAAAAATCTATTTTAACTAGCTCTGTATTCTGAAATAAGCCCTGTATATGTGCGTTAATTGCTCACATTCATGCACAAAAGAGTGATTTTATTTCAAACAAAAATTTATCTAGTGACAGAATGAGATACATGTACCTGAGATTTGTAGCAACATGATTTGACATAGTACACAATGTTTGTCATGTACAACATCAGTTGAAATAAGGATAATCACAGTATTTTTTTAAATAGCATAGTGGATGCTGCAACCCCTTCCTCAGTGAGCCCTGAGAATGTTGAGCTCAGAATATAGCAGGGGTAGTCTCCTCACACTAGCTCTTTTCTGTCTCATTTGCAGCACTTCTTAAGTCGCACAGTTTTCCATGGCCTTGAATTTCTGAGATGTGAACAGAAAAGTCTCTCAGGACATTCTGTTCTGATGTGGTTCTCATTTCACAGATGAATTTATATTTGTTCTTTCTTATTCCAGGCTTTAAAGTCACTGGATATTTGGAAGACCTTATTTGCTGCAGCTGGGTCTAAGTCAGAGAGCACAGTTGAATAACAGCCCAAAGATGGGAGATGAAGGTGCTGGTGAGCCCTTTATGGGTATAGTGGATGGCAGGGGCAAAGATTATGAGGGCACTCTACCTTCTGACACAGTTTCACTCAGTGATTCAGACTCTGAAGACTTTGGCTTAGTGGATGAAGCAGAAGTTGATACGATTTCTCCAATGGAACCACCACCTTTGGATGATGTAGGTTATGGATCAGATGAGATCCCTGATTCTTCAAACAGCCTTAAGTCTCCTGTCCAGCCATTCCATCTGAGAGGCATGAGCTCTACCTTCTCACTGCGTAGCCAGAGCATATTTGACGGCCTGGAAGGGGCAGCCAAATTAGCGGCGCCTTCTATGGATGAAGATAACATTATTGATGGGAGGTTTAAGCGCCCTCTGCCCCCATCCACTCCTTTAAGCAAGATGGCTGCAGAAAGCCTTGGAAGGCAAAGCAAGCCACCCCCAGCTCCCAAAAGCTCTCCAGGAGTCCCGGACTACGTGGCACATCCAGAACGCTGGACAAAGTACAGCCTGGAGGGAGTTTCAGAGTCCAGTGATAAGACCAACAGGATGGCTGCCATGGAGTTCCTAGAGGGCTTGAAGAAGAAAGGAGGAGAACAAAGCTCAGCTGTGCAAGACAGCTACACCCCATATTTCAACCAGGACCCGTCCAGTTATGGTGCTGGAAGGATAATATTTACCAAGCCCACAAAGATAGGCATGCATAGTTCGGAAAGGAAAAGACCAGCAGAGGAGGATGGTAAGAAGCTCCTGAACACAAAGCAAGGTCTGAATAAGAAATCTCCCAAGAAGGGCAGTGACCTGAGGGAGGAAGATGAATTTGAGCTGGACCATCTAGACATTGAAGGGAAGAAGACTATGGAGGAAGAGGAGCAGGTGAAGTTGGAGGACCTGGGTACAAAAAGAGAACTTGGCACAGGTTCCACTCACACAGGTGAAGATGCTTTGGTGGAAACCGTAGGGTTTCACAGTAGTAAGAAAAGGAGTAGGAAGCATTTCCGTCTCAAAGCAGACTATGAAGAGGCTGAAGAGTCTACAGATCCAGACTAACACGGCTACCCCTCTGATTCAAGAGAGAAACTAATTATACCCATCCAGAGGCTTCCGTGTTATTCCAGAAAGCTACCTTTGTTTGCTCTCTCTCAGCTCAGATCTCACTAGTGGGGCAAGTGGCAGGCTTTTGTCTAGCACTCAATTTCATGGTCTCCAAATACACTATTTTTAGTAAGTTTGTCAGAAACTAAAGTACAAAAACCCTATACCTCCAGGGAACAGTGTGGGTACAGCATCTGGAGGGGTAGGGAGTGGGGTGTGTGCTCTTGAACAAGCCCCTCTGACTGACGCTGGCACAGTGTCAAGTCTTTGACCACAGAGAGAGCCGGTCCTAACACAAGTACTTTAGCAGGAAGAATGCGGGATCCAGGAGGACCCCCTGCCTTTCCCTATTCTTGCACCTTCTTAAAAAAAAAATAGAACCCCCTGACCAGTGCTGTAGAAGTCGGGGGTCAAAAGGGATCAGGATTGAAGAGGAGCATATAAGGTAGAGTTTTAAAGTATTAAAAACCAAATCCAGTAGGATTAAGTTAATATCCTGATTCCCTACCTCTGGGATGGAAATATTCCCTTAATAGGTATGTCCCTAATTGGGATCAAGTGGGACAAGGATTGAACCATGCTTCCCCCACTGCCACCGAAAATAAAAACACAGTAAGTAACTGGCCATGAGCTGAGAGGGCACAATCAAGAGTGGCAAATTAAATGGTTTTTAAGGTAGTCTTGAGTATTTTCCCTGTTACTTTCTAACATAGCTTATTTTGTAAAAGTTTAAAAGTTACATGAGGCCTGTTGAGAGAAAACATCTTTGGAAACATTTTAGCAAAGACATGCATGAAAGTGTCAGTCACTTCTCAACATACTGTGTGTACAACTGAAATCTGTGTGACAGTTTACTGACTGGTCAAGCAGCCACAAGCTTTTTCCCTGTGTGTGAGTGATGTGCTGTGCTGATGTCTCACCTCCATAATTTGCAGTGCTTCCATTTTGACTCTTAAGTGAACTAATTGGAAGGGAAGGACTTGTACTAAGAGATTCTCTTTATACTTTGGATGTCAATAAAAACATTTAGTTGTAATTTAGTTTCTGGGTCTGTTTTCCACTTATAGGTGTGTTAGCATCAAACACAACTATGAATATTAGTAGCGAAGTATAGACACAATTTCATTTGACAAGGTGGGATTTCAGGTAAGAATCTGAGAGGATTTTACTCTAAATATGTAGAGAGAGGCTTTTTTTTCCTCTCTTGGTCTTACTACTATTTTTTTTTTTTGTAACACTGGAGTAGCTTTACAAGTGCAAATGGAATCATTAACACAACAATAATGAATGTTAAACTTTTACATAGCACTTTACAAATATACTTGTCAGACAGGTTAGTAAATTCTGACATTGCCTTTGGTTAGATGAGGGAAAACAGGTTGAAAAGTTACATTCTTAGAATGGATATTCATATTGTGTTTCTTAACGACCGGTCTAATCCCTGAGATCTGCCTGCCACAGTTTAGGAAGGCAGCAAAACAGTCCCTGGTATCAAAAAGATTGAGAAACACTGCTATAAAAGACAGCATGTTGCTTAGGCAATTTGGCTTGATTTATCATGGCCAGTCTTGTAAATTAACATTTAATAATATGGAGTTAATCAGCCAAATTGTAATATTTATAACTGGGCAGTAAAAAGCCATCTCTTCTTTCCTTGGAATCTGCAGTTTCACTACATTCATTCATTGTAGCTAGAGATTCATTGCTTAAACCCTCATGCAAACTTGGGAACATTACTGATAGGGTGCTTGAAATTTCTAGAGAGAAAATTCTTGGCTGCAGGACAGGAACCATGGCTGCTTTTTTTGCTTGTGCAGTCCAGAGCATCTGGTTGTTGCTTCCAGAAAAAAATAATTATGTGCAATGGGTAGAGGGTGGGGCAGTAGTGTCAGTCTTGTGAAACTGACCTTGTCCAGGACAAATTGGCTTGGAGTGCAACAAAGAGGAACAATTAAGAGTCTATGGACGTTGATAGGACATACCTAATATATTAATCCTGCTGGTTTGAAGGGGATTCAAAAATTCAGATGAGGTATAACTTCCAGAGTTGTCACCATATAGTTTGCTTTCAAATAAGGATCTGAATTCACTGATGATATCAGTAATGGCAGGAAGTGTTTTGGTTTGACAAACTGACTACTTCCTAAACACAAAATGTCCCTGAAGCAGTAGCCATTGATTCCACCTCTCTGTCTCTAGAGGTGAATGAACTATTGTAGCATGGATGCCAAAACTATTCCCCTGTGTAGGGCACAATGATATGGCACAGCTGACTTGAAAATAAGATGAGCAAATTCCTATAGTAGGAGGAAGTCCTTAACACCTTTATTTCCATTAACAAGAATCTCTTGCTTGAAAGCTTCTGAGCATAAAAGGCATTATAACTTGATCTTCAATTTTTATTTTTTTTTTAATTTTTGTGTGTGGTGGAGCTTTTTTGAGATCAAGAAACCTGACAGGGGAGGTGTGTAACTTACCAGGAGCAGCATTTATGATACATAGGAGCCTACAGGTATAATATTTTCTAGGAAATCCAATTTAATTGAGGCCTATCCATCCAAGAAAGCCAGAAGTCCAGTACATTTTGCCAATAGTAGTGTATTTACATGAATCCAAAAGGTTGGGCACTATCCTACAAAATTACAGGAAGAGAACCTTTTAAGTAGTAAAATTCAGTTTATTTGTGTATGCTGTCTCCTACAAAAGTATAACAAGGTTTCACATACAGTTAGCCTATATGTGCAAATAAAGTCAATGTCAAATATACAAGTGTAACATTTGTAGCTACTGTAATGAAAAGAGAAAAGGTGAAATGTTCATAGGTCTAGTTTCTAGTAAAATTGATGGGGTGTGGAGTAGGATTTGATTTTTCAGAGGAATGAGACAAGAAAATGAAAAACGATTTCTTGGAGGTAAGGGAGCTGTTCCAACTTCTGGGCTGTGTTGGGAGAGTTTCTGTTGCCCACTGTTAAAGCAACACAGACAGCAGGCAGAAAGCTTGCATTCAGGGAGCATAGTGGATGGAGTCGAGGGGGTGAAGGTAGTAGAACATTTATGTGCTTGGGGTTTTGAAATGGACAGCAAGCCAGTGAAGACTTGAGGACAAAAGATGTTTCAGTTTCTGTAGCTGGGAGAAGTTAGGCCTAAGGAAAGGCCATAAAGGAGGAAATTACCATAGTCAAGATAAGGAGGAGACGCTGGAAAGTATAACAGTTTGGGGATGAGAAAAAACTAGATCAGTGCAAAAATCTGGCTTCTATGCTGTTGAAGCCCTGGGTTATTTCCTGATTTGTTTTTGATTAACAATCTCTAGAGAAGTAAAGAGCCCATGAAATTGAGCTTTCTTCAGCAAACAGATGAGGTGACTAATTTTAGTGTGCCAGTCTTGTGAAGTGTCACAGTAAGCATCATGCTTTTTGTCAGAGTAATTCCTCTGAGAAGAATACAGGGAATAACAATCAAGAAATGAAGTCCTCAGTAAAAAAAAAGGAAATTTGAGAAGGGAGTGGAGGGCACAGAAGTGTTTTCGAAAATCGGATGGTATCAGTTTGGAGGGGATCAGAGAAGGTACCAGGGTGCAGTAGAAGATGCTTATTACCATGACTGGTGAAATGAAGTACACAGGCTATAAGAGTAGGGTAGAGAAGAGAGCCTTTATATGGCTAAACAGGAGTCACCAGTATGGATTAGATGAGAGGATAAGAACCAGGAAACGGGAGGTGGAAGAGAAGATAGGAGAGGAGGATGCAACAAAGAGAGCGTGCAGAGCAGATGTTACAGGAGATGAGGTGGTTCTGGAGTGTATTGTGGGCCCCTGTCTGGCAACATGGCAGGCTTTGTTGAGGATCCAGAGAATCATGCAAGACATGGTTGCAGGGCAAAGGAGGATGGAAGTCTGACATGGACAGAAGAATATTACATAGCACAGGTGATTGCCTCTAGCAATTGATCTGCTTTTCCTTAATGTGGGTAAATAGGTTAAGAGAAACATAGTAGACAGGTAGGTAAGCATTCTCCGTAAGGGCAGGAGATGAAGATGGGGGGAAAAAATCTCACTGCCCTGTTCACTACATATATAAATACAGTGAGAAGGAAATAGAAGACATCTGATACACGAGTACATCAGTGGTGAAGTCCTGGCCCCACAGCTTAATGGCAGTTTTGCCACTGACTTCAGTGGAGTTGGGATTTCACCCCAGAAGTACTTCAAAATGGCAAACTAATCTGAGGAAATGAGAACTTCATTTAATTATCAATGTACATCATATCATTTTCAGACTCTTCTGTATGCTCTTTGCCTTCACTTCTTTCTGGTAGGATTGTTTGATTTGTGCTGGTATTCATAAAACCTAACAAGATTTTTAAAAAATCAGTGCATTAGTTTAAAAATATTATGAAAACAAGCTCTTACAATAACTATTGGGGTCTTTGGGGAGGACTACAAAATTTAAGCAGTTAGTGAAAAGCTACACTAGACCACCATTTTTGCATTTTCCACTTCAGACAATAAAAACCTTTGTGTTAGTTTCTAGTCAATTTCAATGTCTGATTCCCATGCAGTGATAGTACTACGTTTGGGTAGAAAATGCTGCAAGGGAATTCTTTCAAAAGAATGGAAATCTTTTTACAAAATCTAATCTGGGGGAGGAGGGGAATTTGCTATTACTGCCACTTTTAACAACAGTCCATTTTGCAAACTGTTGTGAGAGAAATAAAGGTGTATGGACTTAGACTCAACCATCTCATGACTTTGCGTCTAGTGATCTGTGCTTTACTCCAGCAGTTGAACACTGAAAACTACTTTGAATGTTTGGGGAATCTTATGCTCCACTATGCAGATACTCTTATGTGTTCCACATTACCCTGTCTGTGACTGGGAAAATGTTCAATCAGTTGTGTTTATATTAGCTAGGATTGTGTAGTTTGTCACCGTAAACATTGGGAAAAATCAGGGAGGAGAGATGGCAATAATCACAAGTCATAGATAACGGCTGTCTGGGCTTGGGCCTCTAAATGAGTAATCTAATCTTTTGAGACCTTTCCATGTCAAGACCTTGTGGAGTTCTTAGTTACTTCCCCTTATAGTATTTTTTTTTTCTTTTTTTGTTACAAACAAGAAAGGTTAGACATGGAAAATATTTATTAAGTCGGACTGTCCTCAGCCACAGTGCAAGATTGTTAATGTGAATCACCTATTTCTTAGTCTGGACAAGATTTAAATGTGTCAAACAGCGAGGCTTGCCCTTCCAGTCATACAAGGTCAGATCCTAAATTGGTGTAAGCAGGTGTAACTTCACTGAAGTCAATGGAGCAATGCTGATTTACATCATCTGATAATCTGGACAATTGCTATTCTCCTATTATAATTATTAAACATGTGGGAATGCCTAGGGTTCAGCCAGGTTGGGGCCCATTGTACTAGGTACTGCATAAACATAATAAATGACAATCCCAGCCCCAAAGATTCCATGTTCTAATATGTCTTGCTGTTGGGAAGCTTTTGCAGATCTGCAATCAAAATGCTCCTCTTTATAATTTTATCCCCATTATCCCAGTACCTCCCTACATGATTCCTCTTTGCCATTTACACCCTTTTACTGAATTGTTCACCCACACTATTTTGCTTTGCAATTATAATTTCAAATACTCACTTGTATATTTTGGAACTGGTCTGTTGCACAAGAGGTTATTTTTGCTTAAAGTATCTGCCATTGAAGAAATAACAGCTGAACAGTAGTTAACCTACAAAACAAGCAGTGGTTATGTTAATTCTGTTTCTGTAATCCTTCAGATTAATTATCCTTTACAAATCTAAAAAGTCAAAAATCTAAGCAGTAATTATTAAACTTCCTAAATAGCATTTCTGTTAAATCAAATAGACTGAGCCATAAATATCTAAATTTCTATTCCGTATATATACACAGATATCTATAGGTGACACAAACTTTCAACCAGAAAAATAGGTGGCTTAATGTATCTAGCTAAAAATATTTTTTGAGTGTTGCTGTTGAATTTGGCCATTTATGTTTACATTTGGTGTCAACATTGTTTATTGTATACGAAGTATTTTTAAGGAGTAGTGAAAAAATATATTGGAAACGTTCTGCGATCAAAGTAATAAGATAAGCCACAAGGCCAAAAGTCCACTGGGGAGCTCTAGTGACGTGAAGAACAATAAATGTACTATTTAGTACTTGGATAGTGCTTAACATTTTTAAACTGTTTTACAAATGTTAATGTTTGTTTAAACACCAGCTGCTTGTCATCAGAAATTTAAGATGGAATTTCCTTGTATTATTAGTGTTGCATATTTGTAGGTTAGAATCTCACTTTGAAATGTCTGTTTGCATTCAATATGCTAACAAGTCAGTGTAGATCATATCAGTGAAAATATAACTTGTATCAGAGGATGTGGGTATTTTCATAAACTACATATAATTTTAACATAAAAATCCAACTGCCAGCCAGTGTCATTTCTAAATAGTTAATTTTTACCTCTGTCAGAGCCATGAAATTCAGCTTTAGAATAACACTCCAGGCATGAGACACTTTTTTTTTTTTTTTTTTTTAAACCAGCTGGAAATGGAATTTATGCTTTACTTGCTTTATATACAGTAGAATTTGGATTTATCAATACTCACTTTGAGTGACCATTGAGATCCATGGATCAAATCTTACTTTCCAAAAGCTGGTTCCCATGTGTTGTCCCCCTGTTTAAACTGCTCTATGGGATTTTTGATTGCACAGAAGTGATTTCAGTTTCCCTAAGTTCAAAGGCTGGAAAATAGTTTCATGGTTTTTGAGTGTCATTTGACTGCCATTAAGAGATTTAACAGTTCAAGGGAAGACTTCAAGGCTTAGGTTTAGGCAGAAAGGTACCTGAAGAGAACTGAACTAGCAATAGGTCACTGGAGGGAGAGGTTGGTCTGGCAGGACCAACAGAATGAGAGAGAAATGCACTTACCCTCCCCCTTCTCTCTAACATTTGGCAGGCCAGTGAAGATTCTCTCTTTCTCCACAGAAATATACAATGAGGCCACCAGGGGCCCTGATGGTGACAGAATCCTCTTTCCTTTTGCCCTCGTAATGTAAAGTCAACCAGCTAAGGCCTACGTGCCAACACCATCCCCTCCTTGTAGAGAAGGTCACGGTCAAGGTCCAGTCCAAACAAAAAATGAAGAGAATATTAGCAAAAGTATATAAAAAGTGTTACTTACTTGTGATTCCAGAGACCTAAGCCGTTTCTCTTGCTCTTTCATTCCACTAAAATATTTAGACAGGTTGTCCACCCTAATACAAACAAAGCAGAGACACATATTGAGCAAAGACACCTGGAAATTACAGCTATATAACTCTTAACAGACAGAGCTGGATCCACAGCCAGACTTCTGCCTGCTTTGCAGTGCTGAGGTAGGGGCACCCAGAAGGCTACCCTAAAGGGTCATTTGGGGATTCCCTTTTATAGAGAGAGGGTATAGTGAGAATGCAGGGGGTAGGGCTGGAGTACACAGCAGTCTGGCCAATCCTTATGTCTAATTGCCCCCAGGGAATCATATACTGGCATGAGTTAAAGCAGTCCTTAGGTTGCTAGGACTTGTACCATGACCCATTCAGTTTCCAGCTGCTCCAGGAATCCAGGAAGGTGTAAAGGGGTGTAAAGCCAGCTGTAATTCCTTACCCCTCTTTCTGCAGCAGCACCCTATGTGAGCTCGAAACTTGGAAGGATTGCACCTATAGTATTTTTATCACCAGCTAAGATGTACTAGCTGTTTCTTGAAACTTTTTCAAAGCGTTCTGTTTCCAGAAACTAGTTTCATACTTTTAATTGGTAATAATAAACTGCAAAATATCCATGCTAGCTCTTCCTCCCCCATGAAGTCCAAAAGCTTCTTCAGAGCTCACCAGAATGTATCCAAACTATTTTAGGCCTCTCTGTCCGTACCCACTTCACCTGATGGCACTTTCCCCAGGCTGCTTCTCCCTCTCTTTCACCCTGTACATGCATGCACCTCAATGCAATCCCTAAAGGGTCCCCTGACTTCTAAATCCCGCTTCTGAATGCAGCTCTTTCAAACCTCTCCCTTCATGGGTGATATTCCTTGAGCATATACGTGGGAGGCTCTTACTGACTGCTGGGTTTGGATCTAATGTGTTCTGGCCTGTAGCTTCTGTAGCACAGGGGACAAGGAATATGTTCCTAGTCTATGCATCTTGTGAGGCTACGGATTTGATGAGATTTTTGGAGACAGGAGAATGACCCTTTCAGTGCAGCCAGAATTACTGCCTGCCGCCAGCAAGGGTAGAAAGCTGAAAAGGTGGTATTTATCTGAACCTTTTCCACCTTCATAAAGTTTATGGCTCTGTTTCAGATCAGGAGCAGAGAAGTTAAAGCTGGTTCTTACTTATTCTCTCTTCTTCCCCTCCCCTTAAAACTAGTAATTTTATCCCTAACTTACAATATTTAAAACTAACAATGTCATTATCAAAAAAGGCTCTTTTAGGAGGCACTTCGATGTATTTTTATTGTTTGCTATAAGAGCTATTAGGCTCTGCTTGCTCATCTTGCTTATTCCTAGGGCCACAGTTCTAAAGTAAGTTTGATTCTTTGATGACTCTAAAGTAAAAATAATCTAATTGTTCTAAGTTATTATGAATAAACAATCAAATCAGGCAGTTTTTGTGGATCAATTAGGTGGAGGGGAAGAATACTTTCGCTGCATATTCAAATAGGCTGTTCTAGGCTCCAGCTACGATATAACTTAGAAAGGCAAAGTCTTGCTTTGAAAGAGCACTCAAAGCAAAACAATTAGACAGCATAGCTAATTGATTTCAGTGTGGTCTGTTTATGCCAGAAATGAAGTTTGAATGAAACTTTTGCAACGTGCTGGCTATCTTTCACAATAATAATTACTGCATTTGAGTCATGTTATTAAATGCCTCCCCAAAGAAGGCTTACTCACGTCACCTTAGGTGTTGCTTTACATGTACAGCTTACTTCTCCCTTAAAATAATGTGGTATACTTTGGGGTAGTAACTTAGTAGTTCCCATCTTCAGAATGCTATATAAAAATCAACTCGTCCTTACAATAGTTCTGTCAGATAATGTTCTCCTCCTCTTTCATGTGGTGTAACTGGAGCTTGGTTTAAAAAACATTGTGGAACTAACATGACTTTTGCTGCAATCACATTGTTCATCCCTTGTTTGTTATACTGCGTCCCCCGTCTCGGGCTTGTTTTGACTGTAAGATCTTTGGGGTGGAGAGTCTCTGTTACTCTGTTTGTACAATACCTAGCACATTGAGGCCTCCCTTCTTGATTGGTCCTTATGCATTACTGCAATGCACATGATTAATAATTCCCTTGTAATAACCATGGTTGGTCTTTATATCTCAAGGACAGTGAGAACTTCACAGCTCTCATAGGATGCATATTTCCAAACTAATTGCACTTTGTTTTTAATGTCTTGCTCCACATAGTGTCATGCAGCACTGCTGACCGGGCCATTAAAAGTCTGGTCAGTGGCGCAGTGGGGCTAAGGCAGGCTCCCTGCCTGCCCTGGCTCTGTGCAGCTCCCCAGAAGTGGCTGGCATGTCTGGCCCCTAGTCGCCAGGGCAATCAGGGAAGCTCCCTGTTTTGTCCCCATCCACAGCTCCCATTGGCTGGGAACCGTGGCCAATGGGAGCTGCAGGGGCAGTGTCTGTGGGGCGTGGGCAGCACGCACTGTGCAGATCCATCTGGGTGCTACTCAATCTAAGGACCGGACGTGCCAGCCACTTCTGGAGCAGCATGGAGCTAGGGCAAGCAGGGAGCCTGCCTTTGCACTGTGGACCAAGAGCCACCTGAGGTAAGTGCCACCTTGCCTGCACCCCAACCCCTCTGTCCCAGGTCGGAAGCCCCTCCCAGACCCTGCACCCTAACCCCCTACCCCAGCCCTGAGCTCCCTCCCAAGCCCGCACCCTGCACCCCCTTCCGTACCTATAACCCAACCTTGAGTGCCGTCCTGCATCCAAACTTCCTCCCAGAGCCCACACCCCCTCCTACACTGGAACCGAAGGCCTCTACCCAGAACCCCCTCCTGAACCCCAAACCCCCAGCTGGAGCCTGCACCCCCTCCCACACCCTAACCCATTGCCCTAACCCAGTGAATGTGAGTGAGGGTGGGGGACAGTGAGTGATGAAAGGATGGGGGCTGCAGTGAGTGGGGGAGCCTCAGTGAAGGGGCAGGGCAAGGTTTTGTGCAGTTAGAAAGTTGGCAACCTTAATCCAAACCTGCAGAGCAACAAGGTTGACCCATCACTGCATCAAAAAACGGGTTCAGAAATGTTGAAAGATGAACAGAAATGTACTTGTTAAATGTTTTCTTTAGTCTCTCTTCGTTACTTTCTTTTTTCTTTTGTTCCAGGTTTGCGAGATAATTTTCCTTTTGGACCACCTCCCATGTTATGATTTTTTGATCCAGGCTGTCTGGCAGATCTCTTTCTGTGGAAAAAGATATAAAAAACACACCTTTATCAAAACACGTATGTGTGTTGGGGGGCAGGGAGTGGTATGTGTGTACAGGAAGGAAGGTAAGTGAGTTGTAAATTTGCCATGCTAAAATTTGGGAGATAAACTGTGGATTTACTATGGCAGAAGTGTCAGGTTATAGTGTAAAGAATTGTGGCTTACAAGTTTTCCTTTAAGTGCAAAGTTTAGAGTTATTTCTTCATTGTAAGGGTGTTGACCTTTCTATAAAACTGTCTTGCTTTAGCCCAGATGTGACCTCATTCAAGACTGCTTTTATGAATGTCCTAGGCTTACTGAATTGTTACACAAATACTGCAGTTCTAAGGTATTTACAGATATTACAGGTTGGTTACTCATTGACTATCAGACCTTACCAATGCTTCCCAAATAGCAGTGAAGGAAAAAGAAAGACTCCAACAAAGAGCTGACTGGCAGTTAGAAATACACCTCTACCTCAATATAACACTGTCCTTGGGAGCCAAAAAATCTTACCATGTTATAGGTAAAACTGTATTATATTGAACTTGCTTTGATCCACTGGAGTGTGCAGCCCCCTCCTCCCCCGGAGCACTGCTTTACCGCATTATATCCAAATTCATGTTATATCGGATGGCGTTATATCGAGGTAGTGGTGTAGCTGGAGGCAGGACAGTCAGAGGCCCAGTCCTTCATTTATTTATTTGAGGTTTTACGTTAAACGCAGGAATCCCAGAAATATACAGAGGCTCAAAGGTGTTGGGGAGAAAGAGCAGAAAGGATCCAAAGAGCTGGGATGAAGCTTCTACAAAGAGAAAGTCTAAATGCCTTCCCTTAGCTCCTAACTCCTCTTGGTCTAGCTCTAATCCCATCTATATGGGGTTGACTCTTTGATTCCTTCTCAACTCCAGTCTGTCTTGAAGCATTTCTGCAGAGTCTGCAGTTAATCAAATCCTTTTGTATAACATCCAACCATCTAGGTCCAGTCTTTTAAACCTTCTGTTACCCTCCACTTAACACCCTGTTTCCTACATAGTCTTATGATCTTGTTTTCACATGCCCAAACCATCTAAGCCTGATTTCCCTCAGCTTTTCTGTATTTGGTGCCATCTTTACACTTCCCAAAATTCATTTGCTTCAAACATGGTCCGTCCTTGTAACTCCAGACATCCATCTCAACATTTCTCCTGTATGGGGGGAGGGAGAGCTTGGTGGTTTGAGCATTGGCCTGCTAAACCCAGGGTTGTGAGTTCAATCCTTGAGGGGGCCACTTAAGGATCTGGGGCAAAAAATTGGTCCTGCTAGTGAAGGCAGGAGACTGGACTCAATGACCTTTCAAGGTCCCTTCCAGTTCTAGGAGATTGTCATATAACCACCTGACCGTGCAACAATGGATATTTGTCTTTCTTGTATGGTTTGATCATTGTTTTAAAGTATAGAAACAATGTTTTAGTTACATGAATAGGAGGAGGAATCTGTTTTTTCAGGCGTATTTAATATATAGTAAGTATTGCTATTTCAATAGTGGAATTTTGCATGCAGCCAGTTGTTAAATATTTAGTCTTTTTATTTAATGGCCATTTCTAAATGGGATTTAACCTGTGGAGACTTGGGTTCAAATGCACTTTATTGTCTAGGCTATAATAATAATAATAATTACGCAGTATTCAAGCACTGCAAATAAAACAACATAAACTCAGCCTTTTAATACTCAAATGTAAATGCATTTATTTATTTGATTTATAAAGACAAATGGATGGCCATGGAAACCTCTGGGCAATTGGACATCCTTTAATTTCATAACAACAATTTAAATGCAGTGGACAGCTCACACAACTTCCGCAAATGCCTGGGTAGAAAATGGACCTTGCAGCCTGCCTTGAGGGCTAACGTATCTGGGCTCTGGCCCCCCAGGGGAAGGAGTGAATTCAAAAGAGAATTCTTGCAGAGAATGCTCTGCAAGCAGCCCCCTCCTGTTTGACAGAGTTCCAGCTACAGCGGCACCACTGACCCTGACTAGAGCAGTACACCAAAAAATGAGAGAGGTGGTCTTTCAGGGAGCCAGGTCCCAAAACAATTTAGAGCATTATAGGTCAAACCCAGAAGCTGGAATTCTACTTCAAAGCGTATTGGCAATCTGCACAAATGGAATGGGGAAGCATGCTGATATTATTAAGCTGTATGCACTCTTTATTAATGGAGAACACTGCAAAATGAGTATTAGAAGCTGAAGTATAGTGAGTGCATATAAAAAGATCGACTGTAAAAATAATAAAGATGCTACTACCATGTCTGGCAATGTTCCCTCTCTCACGCTCTAATGGGAAATTCCACTGGAGACAGTAGAACTCATACATGGTTTTAAGGAGGCCCCCTATGCACTATTGCTAAAATTCAGAAGCAGATTAATAACAGAAATAGCAATTTATTCATTAAAATTCTCCAATTAAAAATTATTATCCTTTCATTAATCCAGCATATTTACTCACCTTTAAAAGAACAAACATGGCCATTTAATTATATTGTACAAAGAAAAGTTGATGCCTTGTGGAAAAACACTAAACCCTCTTATTTCCGAGGCTAGATTATAAATCATATTTTTACACATGTATTCTTACACTGTTTATGAATGAAGACATATCAATGAAAATAGAAGCTTTTGTTTTTTGAAAGTTTATTTGCTCTCCTCTGTTTCTTATTCACCACCTGTGGTCAGGCTCCTCTGAATCACCTGGTTGCTAGCTGTTTGTTAACAACTCACCCAGATGTTCCTTTTTGTGCTCCATCTTTTTGAAGATTCTTCTGAGAATCAGATGCACATGGCTAATAATGATAAATGGTGGTGCCAACGCTGGACGACCATGGTATTCCACAATCAGGTTGTACCGCTGAAATTTCCAGAAGATGTCTGCGTTGCCCTGAACAACTTGAAAAGTATAACTTTAACCAAACAAAAAAAAGTATGTTAAGCTTTTCCCTCCATGATCCTAAAATTTATTACTATAAAATCAAAAGTATCATTTTTTCTTTAGCTTGAGTGATTGCCACCCCACTATCACTCTCTCATTGTTCCTCTTTAAAATAAAAGATAATATATGTGCACCTCACTAGAGATTACGTTACTTGCAGTAATTGCCTTCAGACAGACAATAAGGCACAAGCCTTTTTAAAGATGGCAACTGTAGTTTGCCAGAGTAAGGCTGTGGCCTGGTCTACATTTAAAAGTTAGGTTGGTGTAGCTAAGTCAGTCAGGGCTGTGAAAAATTCACATCCCATAGCTTTGCCAACCTAACCTTTCAGTGTAGACCAAACCTATATCAGGCAACCATATTGAGCCACATCCTCAGCTGGTATGAATCAGCACAGTTCCATTGTCTTCAAGGGGCCACATCAGCCCCTAAACCAGTCAAGGGATTCCCCTATGAGAGGATCCTCCGTGGGCAGGTCCGCCAGGTATACAGCTGCTTTCACCTGCAGATTTTTATATATCTAGATTTTACCTGATTTTTTTTTTTGGTAAAAAGGAAAAAAATATTTCCTTTGTTTTGTTTTTTTTCCTTTGAGGGATATAGCGAAAGGGGGAGGGTAAATTAAAAACTGTGTGCTTGTAAAAGTTTACCTGCAAAGTGAAGATTACCACTAATTAGTAAAATTGCTAATAGATCCAAAATGCTTAGAGAAGCATTTATGTATATGTATGCATGCATTTTTATTAACCCTTCTCTTCCCACCCCGCAATCCTCATTTCAGAATTAATTAATGGACACTTGCCTGAACATAGCAATCAGGAGATTCATAAGTAGCACATTGGTGACCAATAAGAAAGTGACCAACAGAAGTATGACAAGCCAATTGGCGTAGGTATTAGAACATAATGGTGAATTTTCCTGTGGACTCTTCAGGGTAGAGGTACAGTTCTCAAGACTCATACGAGATGCTGCAATGGGGGGAGGTAGGGTAAATAAAACAATAGTTTTATACATCTACATTGCAATTTGAGCTCTAACTGTAATGTAATTGTAGCTTTAACTGAGCTAGTACAAATAGCAGAAGTGAAGATACAGTGGCACAAAGCCTAGTGCAAGCTAAGAATTTAGGTTATGTACCCAGCACCCCTGGTGGGCTTGTTCATCCCATGCAGATTTAGTTTATGCCACCAGATCTTCACTATAATTGTCATCTGTGCAAGCTAGATTAAAGCTAGCATGGGTTTGCTTAACCCTACAACTATACCTTAAATGGCAGTGCGGACATAGTGTGTTCTGCTGCCATGTTTAATCATTAAAATGGTAATGACAGCCTCTCAATTTGTTTGCCATCAAGCTGATGGATTTGGCTCAAGAATTTAACTTTATGCCTGAAGTTTGAGGTACTATATGTCAAGATAAGTAGAGTGTGAACAATGGCTGAATTAGCATCCCTTAACCTGTCTTATTTTAAGAACAAGAAACTCAGACAACAAGCAATGCATTTTCTGTTAAGATACAAATCAAAAGCTATTGATTACTTAATATGAGATATAATCTCTACTAGTTGTAACCACCCAGAGAATGTCATTCTGAATGTCTCAGGTTTACTAGACTTCAAGCCCCATGGGGGGTGCTTACACCAAGAGCCAGTTTGTTACTTCAGCTGTTAGAAGAATGACTCTCTACTGCTTGAGCTACAGGAATAATTCCTTCATCTGAAAGCAGCAGACAACTCAACTTTTTAGGTGGACAAGAAGGTAAGAAAGAGCCAAAGTTTCTAATGTGGGTTCAATATACACATCCATACTGTATATACAATGTGCCCTTGCTTTAGAAATGTGAGGGATATGCAGCTTCAGCAGGACTTACTTGACAGAGCTACAGATCTTTGCTGCTGCTCCTCCAGTGCCAAGATGGCCTTCACAACTGGCCATTAGGAAATGTCCAAAAAGAGGTTTTCAGAGTCCTATTGACTATTCTCTTCATCTTAAACAAACCCCCTCTGAGTTACTCAGTGATGTTTACCACCTTACAATTTCACCTTTCAGGAAAATGTGCTTGAAGCTCTTTTAAAAAACTGTAGTTATTAATTGAACATCTAAGCATGTTTTCAAACTTCAATTTTCTTTCAGGAATCCTGAAAATAGATATTTGCAGTTGTCTTTTCTATCATCTCCAGCCTGTCCTGTAAATCTTCTAATCTCTTATCACTTAGTTTCGAGTTCTTAGTTTTAGCAGCTGTGATCGCCCACACTCTTGCCTCCTAGCTGGCACCTCCTGGGTATGCATTTAACAAGAGAAAACTCTCCACAGGTCTTGATTTTCATGCGATCTCTGACAGCTTCTCCAACACATCTTTTCATCTTCTAATAAACAGGGTGAATGTGAGGGAAGGCTGGCTTGCTTTGTTTTTCCCATTGTACCTCTTGGATCACTCTCTATTTCCTCATGCTTGATTTGGATTTAAATATTGTTAATGTTTAGAATGGGGATTCTGTAGCATTCTATCAGGTGTCCTTAGAATATGGCCTACTCTGGATTTACTCTGTTTCTCCATGGGTAATGCCACCATAGTACTCTTATGTTCATGTACTTCTACTTCTGGTGGGTCAGTTGGTTTATTTTTGTATATTGTTTGAAATGCCTGACCATACGGCTACCAGCCTCATTCAATTTTGGATAATTCACTCTGAACATAAGGTGATGCTACCTTCTGATTGTGACTCTGAAGTACAAGACCTTGTCTACATGCAGAGTTGCACTGGTTTAACTAAAGCTGTGATTTTTCCTAAAGCTGATTTAGTTAAACTGGTGCAAAATGCTGTGTAAATGCTCTGATTTCAGTTTACGCTAGGCTTATTTGGGTTTCAGTTAAGTCAATTCAGAACAGGTTTAATGAAATAAGTCATTGAAATAAGGTATCAAACTAAGGGTTTGCACCAGTTTAACTAACTCGGTTTAACTGTGTAGACAAGGCCTGCGTTGATGCTGCAGCACAACTTGACAATATACATTATAACATCCAGATATTGCAGTGCTAAATGTCATTACATCATAACATGAAGACTTTTTCCTACAGGACAAAGATAAGAAAGTGACAACCCCAGTATGGATGCCTGTGCTCTGATTAATGGTACTTATTCTATGGTGGTCTGATCAGTTAAAAACCAATTTCTCACTGTCTATTTCATCCAGTGGAATCTGCCCAAATATCTGAAGGTAAGGACGATAAAGCACCCTTCTGAATATCCATTCTACTCGGCTGTCATCAGGATGGAGTAAGGCTTGAGTTGTCACACCATAGGCAATGAGCCACACACTCAGGAAAAAGAGAAAGAAGAAAACATCCTTCATCTAAAGGAGAGAAAAAAATGTTGACTGAAATTATTAATGTACAGATTATTAATGTACAGAGCAGTTTCTCTTGTTTCTTTAAGAGCTTATTTTTTGAGGTGGAATGAGAGAAATTCTTGTGCACACTTTCTTTTTTAACCCTCTGCAATCATACTATTTTTGTTTTGCGATCAGGATTCCCCTTTGTGAGCTCTTTGCTGACCATTCCAGCTAAGGGCATGCTTTAATTCAGACTCTGACCCTTATGTGATTAAAAATGTGCCTTATTGAGATTTTCAAACATAGGTTTTCTGTGAGACCTTGCAGTAGGATTGACTGCCTTGTTGAAAACAGGATAATCTGAAGAGTATCTGATGTTCTGCTAAGACTCCCTATTCCTACACTGAATCCCAAATGACATTACTCACTGGAGAATTCTGAACAGCTGTTAGAATAAACGTTGAACCATGCAAGGTTCATGTCAATTTTGATTGGGTTTCTCTGCTGAGTAATATGATTGAAGATTAGTGTTTCAGGACCTCTACTTTTAAACATTGTGTTTCTCCAGAGAAGCAAAAGTATATATATCCTAAAATACTTACTTAAAAACAAATATATATTTCAAGTGTAATAACTTTTTCCCATTGGAAAATAAATATTTCGTTCCATCCATATCTGATTTGAAACAGTCCATTAGTGACTGTACATAAGAATGGCCATACTGGGTCAGACCAAAGGTCCATCTAGCCCAGTATCCTGTCTTCCGACAGTGGCCAATGCCAGGTGCCCCAGAGAGAATGAACAGAACAAGTGATCCATCCCCTGTCGCCCATTCCCAGCTTCTGGCAAACAGAGGCTATGGACACCATCCCTACCTATCCTGGTTAACAGCCATTGATGGACCTATCCTCCATGAATTTATCTAGTTCCTTTTTGAACCTTGTTATAGTCTTTGTCTTCACAACATCCTCTGGCAAAGAGTTCCACAGGTTGACTGTGTGTTCTGTGAAAAAATACTTCCTTTTGTTTGGTTTAAAACTGCTGCCTATTAATTTCAGGTAGTGACTGTAGATTCATTTTAATTAGATTTTATGATTGGACAGCTAGCTGAAAGGAGGAGATCATTTGAAATTCCAGTTAGTAAAACAAGCTAAAACAGACAAGAGATAGTGGGAGTATCTCAGACTTTTGGCAATTTACTTTGTGGCCTCAGATCATTCCAAATTTGTCTATACACGGGGACTGTGATGTTGCAGTTGCTAATAAGGAGCAGTGGATGATCAGGAAATATTTCTTTGTGATCTTTATTTGCTACTTGAATTTCATTAAATAACTGGATTTGCCCTATTTTAGAAACCACTAATGCTCCAGCAAGATCAGTAAGAGTTAAGCAGTTTTGGCTTGCCTTTCTATTCAAGGGGAAAAGTCTGATGTTATCCCATTTGATATATCTTTGGAGCCAATATCATTTAGTGAAATACGGCTCTCTTTCTTTGATGTAGGGCTCAATCCTGTACCACTGAAGATAATGGGAGTTTTTCCCCTTGACTTGTATGGCAGCAGGATGAAGTTCATATTTTATGGCCGTCTCAAGACTAGAGCTTTTGTTCACCTTGTAAAATGTTAATTGATTCTGTGACTTAATACATTATAAATTAGGGCTGTCAATTAACCACAGTTAACTCATGCAATTAACTCAAAAAATTAATCACAATTAAAAAAATTAATTGTGATTAATTGCAGTTTAAATTGCATTGTTAAACAATACAATACCAATTGAAATTTATTAAATATTTTGGATGTTTTTCTATGTTTTCAAATATATTGATTTCAATTACAACACAATACAAAGTATACAGTGCTTACTTTATATTATTTTTTATTACAAATATTTGCACTGTAAAACTGATAAACAAAAGAAATAGTATTTTTCAGTTCACCTCATACAAGTACTAGACTATGATCTCTTTATCGTGAAAGTGCAACTTACAAATGTAGATTTTTTTTTTGGTTACATAACTGCGTTCAAACAAGACAAGGCAAAATTTTAGAGCCTACAAGCCACTCAGTCCTACTTATTGTTCAGCCGAACACTAAGAGAAACAAGTTTATTTACATTTACAGGAGATAATGCTGCCCGCTTTTTATTTACAGTGTCACCATAAAGTGAGAGGCATTCGCATGAGACTTTTGTAGCTGGCATTGCAAGGTATTTAAGTGCCAGGTATGATAAACATTCATATGCCCCTTCATGCTTCAGCCACCATTCCAGAGGACATGCTTTCATGCTGATGATGCTTATTAAAAAATAATTCATTAATTAAATTTGTGACTGAACTCCTTGAGGGAGAATTGTATGTCTCTGGCTGTTTTACCCGCATTCTGCCACATATTTCATGTTATAGCAGTCTCGGATGATGACTCAGCACATATTGTTCATTTTAAAAACACTTTCACACAGATTTGACAAAACACAAAGAAGGTACCAATGTGAGATTTCTAAAGATAGCTACAGCACTCAACCCAAGGTTTAAGAACCTGAAGTGCCTTCCAAAATCTGAGAGGGACAAGGTGTGGAGCATGCTTTCAGAAGTCTTAAAAAAGAAACACTCCAATGTGGAAACTACAGAACCCGAACCACCAAAAAAGAAAATCAACCTTCTGCTGGTGGCATCTGACTCAGAACATAAAAATGAACATGCATTGGTCCATACTGCTTTGGATTGTTATCAAGCAGAACCCATCATCACCATGGACGCATGTCCTCTGGAATGGTGGTGGAAGCATGAAGGGACATATGAATCTTTAGTACATCTGGCACATAAATATCTTGGTTGCCGGCCATGAGAAAACCTGTTCTCACTTTCAAGTGACGTGAACAAGAAGTGGGCAGCATTATCTCCTGCAATTGTAACCAAACTTGTTTGTCTGAACAAGAAACTTGTTTGTCTGAACAACAACTGAAAAGACTTGTAGGCTCAAAAGTTTTACATTTTTTTATTTTTGAACGCAGTTATTTTTTGTACATAGTTCTCCATTTGTGAGTTCAACTCTAAATATAAAGAGATTGCATTACAGTACTTGTATGAGGTGAATTGAAAAATATTATTTCTTTTGTTTTTACAGTGCAAATATTTTTAACAAAAATAAATATAAAGTGAGCATTGTACACTTTGAAAATGTAGAAAACATCCGCAAATATTTAAATAAATGGTGTTCTATTATTGTTTAACCGTGTGATACATTGCGTGATTAAGTTTTTTAATTGCTTGACAGCCCTTTTTTTAAATGGAGTAGACCCTGCACTAAAACTTGTTCATAGTGATGGTTTAGCCTAGTACTCAGCCTGAAGGAGATGGAAGCTGCAGTTGTGAGTTACTCTCACTTGCATTCTGTAAGCATAATTTGCAATAAAAACCTATGAGTACTGTGTATGTGATACTGCTGCACAAGCATTAACACATGGTTTTTGTTTATCCTCTTGGTACTCCAAGCAATGGGATATAAGTGTTCCAATTATTCCAGTGGTGCACAGATATGAACAGTCTGGTAGCTTTTAAGTTTATTAATCCTAAGGCTTGTCTAGAATAGAGTTTCTGCTGAGCCCTAGGGAGAGCTAGGATGAGAAACAAATGTTTGTACATGGCTATATTAGCATTTACAGTCAGATTAACTCCATGTTAATTGTTAACATGTGCTGTTTGACCTATATGATTAACATACCCAAACAAAAATCACCAGACTGTTCAGGTCTGTACCCACGTGCAGTAACTGGAACTCTTGGACATTTCCTGCAGCTGTAGGGTAGCAAATGAAAACACTGTATCAACACTTCTGCCTTATAACACACAGAGTACTAACACATTTTCATTATAAATTATGGTTAGAAAGCAGCTCCTACCTCCACCAGGCACTAACCCAGATGATCTCTACAGGGCTACATTCCTGCCTACCACTGACATAATTGCAGAGTTCTTTTGTAACCGGCTTGTCTCTCATTTCAGATTCTTGGCTCCAAAATAACACAGGCCAAGCTCCTCAAAAGTATATAAACACCTAACTCACTTTAAAATCAACAAGACTCAGAAGCCAAAATACCTCTAAGGGTTGGAGCCCCAACTCCTGAACCAGACAAGCAGTTATATTTAAACCAAAAGCGAACAGGAAAAGAGACACCAGGACAGTGGGGAAGGAGAAAGAAAGAAATGGCAACCCCCCTGTGCAGCCTCCCAAATTGTAAGGGAGTAAAACAAGGGAGAACAAAGAAGAAAAGAACAAAGGGCTCGATTAACAGTTGTCATGCACTTTTGTATAATCACTACAGCTATGCTAACTGTGTGTAAAATGCATTGGGTTAAATGACTACACAAGGTGCAAGGTAATGCTGACTTGGATCCAAAATCTGTGCTACAGACCTCTTTGAGAGGAGCCACATCTGGCTGGTAATAG
Source organism: Chelonoidis abingdonii (assembly GCF_003597395.2). Classification (NCBI taxonomy): domain Eukaryota; kingdom Metazoa; phylum Chordata; order Testudines; family Testudinidae; genus Chelonoidis; species Chelonoidis abingdonii. The sequence goes on from NC_133772.1 coordinate 43,224,851, forward strand.
CTCATAATGATGCTGCAATATAAGACAAACTAGAGGACTTAACAAAAGCAGAGTTACACACTGACTTCCTTAAAATTATAATGCTCAAATTTTTGTTTTTTTTGTTTCACTGCAGAATCCATAAGAATTTCTCTTTGGGAGAGCTCATACTTACCATTCTTTCCACAATTATGATCTTTGGCCCTAGTTGCTTGTGAATGGCAAAAATATGTATAAGTCTCAGAGTGAACACCATGAAATCAATAGCAAGTACTGTACGGCCGGCTTGAAATGTTGAGTTCAGCATTCTGCAAAACAGACCAAATGAAACAGCCTCAAACACCACCCAGACACTTTATTTCTAGAGTTATACATGTTGATTCAATGTAGAATCTAGGCTAGGAAAGGATGTGTGCTTAGGGCTTGTATCTCACATGAGCCACAACTATCATACTGTAAAAACCATGTAACATCTGCCAATGAGAAGCATCCAGCTACTGCAGGAACACCAGCATCCACATGTCAGCTGTGATGAGGCCATATAAACCACTAGGAGTACAGAGAGGTGAGATAAGTGAGTACATCGACTTGATGTAGTCTTAAAGAGGAAATGGTGTTTCCCTCTGCAAGTGTTTCTTTGTGCCAGATAAGTTTTTCTGTAGTCTGTGTGACAGCCTGAGTGCTGACTGGTGAGTCTTGCCCACATGCTCAGAGTTTAGCTGATCGCCATATTTGGGGTCGGGAAGGAATTTTCCTCCAGGGCAAATTGGCAGAGGCCCTTGAGGTTTTTCGCCTTCCTCTGCAGCGTGGGGCATGAGTCGCTTGCTGGTGGACTCTCTCGGCAGCTTGAGGTCTTCAAACCACAATTTGAAGACTTCAATAACTCAGACATAGATTAGGGGGTGTTACAGAAATAGATGGGTAGGGTTCTGTGGCCTGCTTTGTGCAGGAGGTCAGATTAGATGATCATATTGGTCCCTTCTGACCTATGAGTCTATGAGCCTCTTTAGTCCAGTGGAAATTTAGAGCTCATAGAGGGGTGCTTTCACCCCAATTTACTACCAATATAGACTCTACTTTTTCAAAACTGATGAAAAATAAAAGCCACCAGAGCCTTCCCTCGGATGCATGCAAGAGCCTCCTGTAGAGTGCAGAAGAAATAGTCCATGTTCTAGTACATGCCTACCTGGCTCCACGTGACAGATATCTGACCATGTCACATGAAATGGATACAGGGTCAAAACTCTTGAAAGATACCAACCTGCAGGTCACTCCAATTATAAACAGAAAGATGGCCACCATATCACATTTATTCCAGTTATCCTCCACGTACAGTTTAAATTTCTTAATTAAATTCATGTCTTCATCTGTAAAGAAACTCTGCAAGGGAGCAACAATTGTCAGTATTAGCTTGCAAGCTCTTGTGATTTTAGTGTGAGTCCTGTGATATATTTGCTGTTTTTCTGCAAGCCCCAGCTCCTCAAATCAAGGGATTACATGAGCATCTCAGCCTTTTTTTTGTTTTTGTTTTTGTTTTTTAAAGGAGATATATTTCTGACCCGTATGATAATAGAGAAAAGCTTGAAAATGTGACCCAAATATTATTTTTTAAAAATCTCATGATATTTAAGTTAATCTCATGAGTCTTTTGGAGGCTGACTCATAATTTTTTTTCAACATTGGGGGTTGGCCATATTTGTTTCTGTTTTATAAAAATCTTTTCAGTCAGACTGATCTCAATTTCCAGGCATGGGCACATAAACAGCGTATTCAAACCCTGGGTGCTTAAACTGCCACTAACTAGCTTTGAGAATCCAGACAGCAGTTGGCTCTCTTACTTAGGTGTCCATGTCTCAAAAATTGGGCTCTTGATGCTTTATGGATGTATTACAAACAATCCTCAGCTCAAACATCCTCTGTGATCACCTTAGTGCTACAGCATACAACAGTCCAACATAACATCTTTAAAATATGCTCAGCTGATTTGCGACAAATTGGTGGTCGCCCTCCGAGCTTTCACAGTGTTGCAAGCCATGGTCGTTCAGAACTTCCTAGTAGAAGTGGGGCTATAACCCTGATTCTCATACTTCAGGAGCACTGGCCCCCTACTGCTTGAGCTAAAGGAGAAGGCCCACTAATTCTTTTAGGATCAGGGTCTATGACAAGGTAAGGAGTCCAGGTACCCCCCAGTAGAGGCCATTTGTGTATATACAAACTAGGCAGTTCCCTACAGTATTGTGGACACATCATTTCAGCTGCTAAACCAGGCAGCTGAGGAGATTCTAAAAACAATTGCAAGATTAATGGAGAAATCTTAAAAGAAATCTAAACATAACCTAATGACCTGAACTGAAAAGCATTTTAGAAAAACAAAAGTTAAACTGTTTAAGAGGCAAACTCATTAACCTCTTCATTCCTGCATATAAATATATATAATATTCTGGAAGAAGTGGGAGGCAAAACAGTGTCAGATGGGATCATTCCAAGAGGAGGAAGTAGGGTGAATCAGCAATTCAGGGGGAATGGAGCTTGGTTGTGGTGAGTGGAGCAGGATAGGTAAACAGATAGCTGTTAGACCAGAGGAAAGACTCAGCAATCCCAGAGCATCAGCAATCTACCTAGAATATTGGTAGCAGCTGGAGCTTCTCCTGGAAGAAAAAGGGTAGAGCTGCAGCTGTGTGTGATGGAGGACTGGCATGTTAGCTGGGTATATGTGAGGAGGAAATACACAGGCCTCTCTGGGTAATGAAAAGGTTCAGAGCAATGAATATTTTTAGTGCTTTCCTATATGAAGCTGTCCTTGACATTCCACCTCTTGAGGACAATGGGATTACGCAGACTGTAAATCAACTCTGAATCTTACTACCTGAATTTAGCACACTATTGTGAAGGTATGTATGAGGTTACTGACCTGTCGGATTTCTTCCAAGACCAATGTAAAAACCCAAAAGTAAAGTATAATCTCCTTAACAGAAGGCCCCTCAGGTGGTGGTGGTTTAAAATCCAGTAACAAGACATAGGTAAATAGAAACAGAAAAGCAAAATACATGATAACGTTCCCCATAAATACTGTTACAGGGGCACTCCAAAACTTTTTCCAGCGAGTAAACATGAATGTTGCCCATGCTATGTTTTCAGAAGACCTCCGCTTCTCTAATTTGACATCTACCCTGTAAAACAAAGAGAGCAAATTATAGCTGTAATTATAGCTTCTTAAAATCTGTTTGTAAAAGAACACTGGGCCTGATCCTGTGCAGTGCCGAAGGTCTCTCTGCAGCTGGTGCATGTTAGAGGAGCTCTATTGAAATCAATGGAACTATACTGATTTATGCCAGCTAAGGATCTGGCCCTGATAGTGTAAATTCTCCTTGAAGTCACTGGAAGAGCCTTGTCATAGCAGAAACACTGCCAGGTAGCATTTAAGCTTTGTATGTTTTAAAACAAAACTATACCAAACCTATTACATCTTTTCATTCCTTTAACTTGGTATTTGCTTTTCAGTACAGTGGAGTAGGCTTGCTTACCGTTTATTTGGTCTTTTGGTTGCGTGTGTGTGTGTGCTTTGTTTTTGTTTTTTTGGAGGAGGGCTAGGATTTAAACATATCCCTTGAGCATTTGTAACGCAAACACTGCAGCATCATACTAGTGCATGAGGATCAAAAGGGAAATGGATTTGTTACTATTCATTGTCCAAAATGAGAGCAAGACGTGAAAAGCGAACAGGCACAATAAATGCTGACAAGTACATTTATTTTCTAAAACTTATTTTGTTTCTGATAAACCAAGATACTATTTTTCACATAGGTGAGGACTTTCTTTTTAAATATATGATTTTAAACATGTGTGTTTCTTTAGGACCAGACTGAAATACACTTGCTCACATTGAGTAGTACCTTATTCCTCAAGTAGTGTTGCTGAAATCAGTGGAACTATTCAAGAAGTGAGGTACTACTCGATACGAGTGAGAGTATTTCAGTCCGGTCCTAGGCTTAAAGTTATAGTGACTCACTAAAAAGTCTGACAGGAGTTTTCAGTAAAGAAGTCAGGCTGGTAAGTTATTAATGTAAGTGCTGGCTGCACTGCAGTTGCCTGAGTGTTATGGTAACTGATGGAAAACCTGGCCATATACAGGCAAAACGTGCCGCAGTCCTTCAGTATATAAAGTGCTATATAGTGTAAAGGCAAGTTATTCTGTGTGTATAATGCAAAACCCCCATTTTTGGCAGCAATCCGATTCAGTAAAATCTCACGCTGTATATATTTTTTTACTCTGGTGTCTCCCCTGACTGTACTTGTTTCCATCTAAATTGCTGACTATAGACTAAGGATGTTATTGCACCTTTCAGTTTGTGTTCCTTGATGTGAAGGAGATCACTCTTTTTAATAAGGGATGTGCACGCTGGGGAAAGCTTCCTCCGCAACTCAAACACAACACAAAGCAATTGATTCTACATGGGTTTTTTATTTCTCCTGGTACTATTTCTAAATATTTTACTTCATAGCCAGCCTGTTCTCTCTGCTTGATTCTCTAGGAAGCAGTTGTCATAACACTAAATTTATGACATGAGCACAGCTATTCCCATGGCAACAGACTGATGTAGTAAACAAATAATTATGACTTGGGATTCAGAAAAAGAAACAAACCTGGGAGGTAGAGAAATCCCATATTAACATAAACTCTTGAGGCAATAACAAATGGAACAGAAAACATACTGGCCGAGAACCATATTCCTCCCTTTAATATGAGGACATCAAAATGTTTCATAGACATGAATTAATAACTGGTTTCTTGAGAGAGAGAGGTGCTATTTATACCCATTTTATGGATGATGAAGCAGAGAAACTAGTGACTTTTCCCAAAGTGTCACCAGTTCAATGTCAAAGCTAAGAATAGAAACAGAGTTCTGACTCTGTCCACTATATGACATTCTCTCGATTTCAGTTTTTCAGACCTTTCAAAGAATGCTAGTGAAACAAAATCAAATATGTGGATGATTTAATCATGTCTGTTGTACTACATGTGTCTGATCCAGGTATTCAGCTCCCTTTAGAGAGTTGTGTACTTATCACAGGGAGAATCCCTCTTTCCTGATTTATGGATAAAACCTCTTGGCCACCTTCAGATCTAAAACAGATGGTTTTGTGGTTAAGACACTAGACTGGGACTCAGGAGATCTGGGTCCAATCATTGGCTCTGCTGCAGAATTTGTGTGTGTCTGTGGCCAAGTTAAATAACCTCCCTCTGCCTAGATCCCATTTGCAGAATGGGGATGATAATACTTTGCTTCCTCCAGTCCTACATCTTGTCTATTTATAAATAAAGGATATGCCTATGCTATAAGGGAAGGTGTGATTGTAGCATAGGTAGGTGTACTTGTCCTCGGTTTAATCTAGTTAGCCTGGGTAACAATAGCAGTGTAGAGAGGGTGACATGGGTTCAGCATGGGCTAACAACCAATCACAGCCTTCCCTTGCCATACCCTCAGCACCTCAGAGCAAGGCCTGTCTCTTGTGATATGTGTGTCTATCACTTAGCCTGAGAAGATTCTGATTGAAATAGAAATGGTTAGGTGCTACTATACTAAACACAATTATTGTGGATTTGGCTGTGAAGACCTGGGTAGAGAGGGATAAAGTATCAGAAAGTTCAGATCCCAAAGTTGCATGAGTTCAGAGTCTGCTTTCTGCATGTCTTTCAGCACCCTGCGACTCAGACCTGTGCAGTTTTAGGCCTTAAATCCAATACACAGCAGCTGTCATTAGCTGAATGGAATGCTAAGAGGAGACTTGGGAGAATCTGGCTAAAATATCAGCCTCAGATCTGTCGGTATGAGCTGTATAGACTGACTGAAATTCCTTTGTTCATTTAAAAATAACTCCATGCTCCTTGTGATAGATCCAGGCCAGTTGTGAACGGCAGAGTAGTCCTATTGGTATCCAGATGAACAGCAGAGTAGTAGAAGGGAGATATACTGGCCACTGGATTAACAGTTTTCTGTTCCCTGACTGACCAGAGCAGGGGCTGCTCCAGTCTAATGAGAACACCTGACTCCAATTAACCTGCAAAGAGTCAGGTGAGGCCATTAAGCTAATATGACCACCTGACTCTAATTAAGGCCCTGCTGATACTATAAAAAGGGCTCACTCCAGTCAGGCAGAGGAGAGCAAGTGCAGCTGAAGGGCTGGTTACTAAAGACACCCTCAAACCATTGGTAAGGGAGCCCTAAGGTAAGGGTAAAGAAGGGAGAAGCAGGAGAGCTGTGGGGGAGTGGCCCAGGGAAATGTAGCAACTCTGACAGTGAAAGGTTGGCTGCCAACAGCTGCTACCATTAAGGACCCTAGGCCAGAACCCAGAGTAAAGGGTGAGCCCGGGTTCCCCCCAACCCACCACTACAGGAACATCTCCTGGAAGGGGAAGTCAGGCCCCTATCAGGACAAGGCTAAACTGTTCTGAAATAAGCCCCAAGGGACAACAGAGACGGTGGAAGTTCTCTCACCAACCTCCTTGCTGGCCTAAGATGAAAAGGGCTCAGACTGTAATCTTGGCCTTAGAGAGAGAAGGGCTACATGGAGGCTTGCAGTGAGTCATTGAGGCTAGCATAAACCACCTAGAAGTGTGGGACCCACGGGGACAAGGTCAGAGCTCTGACGCATCCTATTTATTTCCCTCTTTCCATATACATAGTAATAACAATAATGACCTTGGCGCAGGGCATTTTCTGAGGATTAATGACTGACAAGGGCACCTCAGCTGTCCTTTGGGTTATCATCTAGTCATTCAACTTCCGAATGATATTAATAGCTTTGACTCAGACTTACCTATCCCCCTCCTTGGAAAAAAGCAAAGTCCTTTCTGTGTCTAGGCTCTCTTGCTCTCTGAGTGTCTCTGGCTCATTCTTTGATTGTACTTGTTCACTGTAAGAAAATATAATTATTATTGAAAGATGATGGACGGCAGCTCTTCACTGCTGAACTGAGAGCTATTTAGCTATGTTACAGCAGCCTGGCCTGGGGTCTCTCCCTGATAAAAGGCTCTTATGTGGCTAGAGAGAACCGGCTAGGCTGTGTATTTCACATCCTATAGCGGGCAACTGAAGATCCAGCACAGAAGGGAACCTACAATGACAATGAGGAGTCCGGTGGCACCTTAAACACGAACAGATTTATTTGGGCATAAGGTTTCATGGGTTAAAAACCCCCTTCTTCAGAAGCATGGAGTGAAAATTACAGATGCAGGCATTATTATACACGAAGAGAACCGAGTTACCCCACAAGTAGAGAATACATTCACATTTTAAGCATAGTAGGGGCTGCACAAGGCCCATCCAACCACTAAATACCACTTAAGGCTTCTTAGGTTATGTCTACATTGCAGCTGGGAGGTTGATTCCCAGATTCATACTAGCTTTGCTGGAGATTGCAGCACAGGTGGTGGCTTGAGCTAGCTGCCTGAGTTCACGTCCGCCTGTCCCCCTGCTCTGCGCTCCTGCCTGTGCTGCAACATGTACACTACTTTTAGCACATTAGTATGAGCAGAACTAGCATAAGTCTCTATACCCATGCTGGGAATGACATCTCACGCAGCAGTGCAGACATATGCTTAGGGCTTAATGGCTGACCAGCCCTTCTGTTGGCCCCTCTGCCCAGAGGTAATGTCACCCTCATTTCTTTCTGTGATTATTTCTGTGTGCGCACGCTATATTTTTCACTTCATTGTCTCTTACTGATTCTTCCCCCCCCTCCAGCCCCCGGACAGCTTTGACACCCACAATGTTTTGTTTATACCTGAATGCTATTAGATTAGTGTAGATTAGAAGAGGACACCAGAATCCGCAGATTAACTTCAGGATCGGAGTGCTTGTTGACATGTCTCCCCACCAGATTTTTGTCAAGAAGGCCTGAAAGTCAAAGAAAAAGAACAGAAAGTAAACCTGGCTTTGACACAAAGCAAGTGAACATGGAGCTAAATCATGTTTTCCTTCTATGGAACCTTGAAGGGTGGGGCAAGAAACACTACCTAAAACTAGATTGTGGGTATGTCTTCATTGCAGAGTTAACCCCAGTTGTGTACACTCTCTTACTCCTCTCTAACCTAGCTCCAGGGAAAGCACCTATGTCCGTGCTGGCATGGCTCTTGTTCATGTGTGGCACTAAGACAAGGGTGGGCAAACTTTTTTGGCCTGAGGGTCACATGGGGGTTGTGCAACTGTATGGAGGGGACAGGTAGGGAAGGCTGTGCCTCCCCAAATAGCTTGGCCCCCACCCCTTATCTGACTCCTCTCACTTCCCACCCCTGACTGCCCCCCTCAAAACCCCCGACCCATCCAATCCCCCTATGCCTTGTCCCCTAACAGCCCCCTCCTGGGGCCCCCACCCCTCACCACCCCGGGACCCTGTTCCCTATTTAAACCCCCTGTTCCCTGACTGCCCCCGTGAAATCGCCCACCCCGTATCCAACACCCTGACCCCCTTACCAAGCCGCTCAGAGCAGCATGTCTGGCAGCCACACTGCCTGGCCAAAGCCAGACATGCTTCTTGGTAGGAGCGCACAACCCCACCACCCAGAGCACTGCCCGCGTGGCAGTGTGACTGCGGGGGAGGAGCTGGGGGCTAGCCTCCCCAGCTGGGAGCTCAAGGGCTGGGCAGGATGGTCCTGTGGGCCGGATGTGGCCCGCGGGCTGTAGTTTGCCCACCTCTGCACTAAGACTTCAGGGGACATATCCCATGGTTCTTCGCACTGAAGTAAACTGAGCTGATCTATGAATTCTTTCCCAGTGACTTGCAGGAGAATTTATCTCCTTTCTGGGCACATGGGAGGGAACTGTGGGAAGCTGTTGAAAGACTTAGCAGCACTTGACTGGAGCTAGCCTGTGTCCATGCTACAGAGTGATTGTGATAGCACAGGGGTAGGCAACCTATGGCACATGTGCTGAAGGCAGCAGGTGAGATGATTTTCAGTGGCACTCACACTGCCCGGGTCCTGGCCACCGATCCGGGGGCACTCTGCATTTTAATTTCATTTTAAATGAAGCTTTTTAAACATTTTAAAAAACCTAATTTTCTTTACATACAACAATAGTTTAGTTATGTAGTATAGACTTAGAGAAAGAGACCTTTTTGAAAATGTTAAAATGTATTACTGGCACGCGAAACCTTAAATGAGCGTGAATAAATGAAGACTCAGCACAGCACTTCTGAAAGGTTGCCGAGCCCTGTGACAGCAGCTGATGAGTTGTGCTAACTTGAGGTGTAGCCTCCACACCCTGATGGGCAGCAAACTTGAGATAAAAGCACCACCACACCTAAGGGTTTTGCATGTCAACAGGACCGCGAGTCGAGGTCAACCCTCAAGTTATATTTAGGGTTGCCAACCCTCCAGGATTGCCCTGGAGTCTCTATGAATTAAAAATTAATCTTTCATTAAAGATTGTCATCTAATGAAATCTCCAGGAATATGTCCAACCAAAATTGGCATCGCTAGTTATAATTTTGTCATGAAGAAAAAACCCTTTGTTGGGCCTAACACAGCCATGTGATGGAGTCACCCCACATCTTTGTACAGCTTCATTAGACCTGCTCAGATCCTAGCTTCAGTTGTGAAATGGAGACTAGGAGATGCATTCCCAGTGCTCCTCTGTGAGCAATTGGGTGAGAGAAAGCAGGGAGTAGGGGGAGCCAGAGCTTTGACCTCTTCACCACTGATGGCCTGGCTGGACTCCAGGAGGTGAGTATACTGCTCTGTAATGCACTGCCGTAGAATACTCCCTTCTCTTATCTCCTCAGGGGAGCACTGGAGGAATTCTGCTTCAACAAGATGTTTCCTGGGAGGGTGCAATTTATCCTTGAACTCCTCCTTTGTTCAGGGCTGTGCCTGGAAGTACAATGCTGCCCCTAGAAAGTCACAAGGGAATCTCCTTGCATTTTGCTCACCTGGACACCATCGTGTGCAAAGAAAGACTTAGCATCTGCTTCTGTGGCCAAGTGGAGACAGGTAGTTTTGCTCCAGGATTGGTTTTTCCTCACCAGTAAAGCAAAAGCTCGTTCCTCACTGTTGTGATAGCATTCACTGAATAGCTCTGCCAAATGAAGGAAATGCATGTTTAATGACAGACCCACAGCTCTACATCTGTGCATACACACTGGTGCAGGAAAGAGAACTTGTATATTTCTCTTGGGAAAAGAGTCACATTTCAGGGAATTGTGGTAAAAATGCATTTGAAAATGTCTCCTTAAATTTAAGTATTTACAAAAAGCTGAAATCCTTCATCCCCCTTAGGTGCCCGTTCATTGTCCCTTTCTTGCCTACATGATTTCTTCTCATCTTGAGTCTGTTTAATTTTTTCTCACCTATTTGACTTTTTATTGATAAATTTCTCATCCCTCAATTCTTCCACAGATTACATAAAAGCCCCTTTTACAAGTGCACACAAATGCACATTAAAGGCCCAATTGTGAAGCCACTTCATATGCAGAATTTGATGCAGTATCAGGCACAAACCAAACTGGCAGGTTTTCTTACACACTGAAGAACCTGATTCTTCAAGGTGCCAAGTGCCCTCTACTCCTATAGGTAATTCAAGGGAAATAAGGGTGCTCAACATCAGGCCTTACCCAGCTAAAGTTGGCCCTTTTAGGGCAAAATTCTTTAACAGGAGCTGGCCTTTGGTCTTAGTGCTCAGTTGCTATTGTAATGGGAGCACCAGCCGAAGTAGGTCACAGTGTCTACTGTGTCCATCACTCTACTGATCTCCCCCCCGCCCCGACTCCAGAGCATTTCCTATCCCTGTCTTCACCACCTCAATCACTTTGGGTTTTTAATGTCAGTGTTTTTTGAAGTTGCCTGATATAGGAGTTTATTTTGCAGCATCCCTTGAATATGCTCACTGAAGTACATATCGTTGTCAGGACCAGATTAAGACCTAGGCACTGTTGGTCTTATCCTGGGCCAATGAAGTTAATGGAAAGACTTCCATTGATTTCAATGGCCCTACAGTCCTTTGCCTAGGACTCCAGCGTTCATGTGATTACACCAAAGTCTTCGTTCTGATTTTAGAAACAAAAAAAATGACTAGATCTCATGGTTGCAAAGACCGCCTTGAAAAGATGACCCTTGTATAAATGGATACAGTGATGCCTGCATGACCATGCTCACACTAGCACTCATCCACTTAACACACTAAAAACAGTAGTGTAACTATGGTAGCACAGGCAGTGGCCTCAAAATCAGCTGCCCCCGTACATACCAAAGGGGTTGGGGCAGGTTTGCACTCAGCATGGTTAGCCCATGTCACTGCCACTGCCCATGCTACCGGGGTTATGCTACTATTTTTGTTGTGCTAGCTCAAGCAGCACTAGTGCCAGTACATCTACGCAAGCTGAGAATCATACCCCCAGGCCCAAGTGTAGATGCAGCCACAGCCTCGTTGTTCTAGGGGCCCTGCTAACACCACCTAAGAGAGAACTCTGTGGAGAAGAAGAGTGCAGCAGACCTGGCTCACCTCCCGATCAGACAAACCCAGCTGCTGGAGGAAGTTCCAGGGGATACATGTGATGCCACCTTTAACTTTCCCCTGCTGCCACCATAGATGCTGCTGAAGGAAGGGAGACTCGTATGGCACTGCCTTTCTGGCAGGCAGGCCCCCTGCTATAAATGCTGCAACCAGGAGGTCAAAGCCATGGGGAGCATTGTATGTCAGAGTGTGCCTAGGGCTCTGGATTGCGTTAATCAGGTCTTGACTTTTGCTGGGATCTGTCGTGTATCCTTGATGGTGATTATTTTCATTCTGGCTGCCATTTGGAATGGAACGTCAAATTAAAATCTAGCAAGCTGGTTGGTTTCAGGTGTTCAAAATCTGTGCCTTGGCATCTACACAGCTGCCAGAAGAATGGGGAGTAAATCTACGGGGCTCTTGAACTGGCTGGAATCATTAACTGACCCAAGCTATCATATAGACTTCCAAACCTATACTTCAAGCTTTTTTGAGGTTTGAAACTGTTTTGGCTACCTCTTTATTTCATCTGTCACTTCCACACACTTCTGTACTTCCTGCTTTAGTGTAGGATCAGGAGCCTTAAGTTATCAAAATGCAGTGAGAGAGGATGTTCTTGTGGTATTTCCAGCTTGGGCAATGCCAGCAAGCACTGGCAATCCCGAGAGGCTAATTTTGTGATAGGACCTTGAGAGCATGATTGAGAGAGACAGAGACACAATGATAAAGCCAGGGATAGAAGGGAGTGGCAGCTTCCCCACCCTGGAGATTAGGAGGGGATAGTGAATGTACCCACTCCAAGCACCCAGCAGGGAGCCTACATTTTTGTGTGTGCATTTCAGATAGGACTTTGAACCAGAAATGGTCCCACTTAAATTGGGGCTGGCCAGTTTCCTCTAAAGCCTTAAAAAACACAGGGTAGACCAAAAATAGTGATTTATTTTAAAATCTTATAATTTATACAATACTCTTGTGATTTTTGGTGGGGAGGGAGGTGGGTCTGACTTGTGATATCTGAATGTTTGGGACTGGCAAAGCTTCTAAAGGTCGGGTCACTCATAGGAGCATGTCTGTTATTACTTTATGATATTTTTTGCTAGTTGGTCTTCCAGCACCAGTCACACCCTAAATATTTGATAATGATCTTAAGGACTGCAGTTGCTTACCCAGAGCGAGCTGATCATACTTGGCTTCTTTCATCCTACGGGCTACTTCAGCCTCTGTCTCCAGTCGGGACATGTCCTTGAGAATCTTGCAAGCTGCCAGAGCTGCAGCTACACCTTCTTGTCCCTGGAAAATGGAAAAGAGGTGGGGGCAGCCTATGATAACTATTAATAATTCTGAAAGATGGGAATGTCACCATGAGAGCTGGTTAAAAAATGGGGAGGGGGTTCTGTGAAAAACTTTGAGTTGTTTATTGGGTAGGGGACAGAAATATAAGCAACAAAAAACTTGGACTGAAATACTTGATTTGGAAATGCTGTTGCAGAGCCTCATGGGAGTTGTAGTACAAGTACCTCTTTCAGACTAGTGATTTTTGGGGTCATCTCCATGGTTGGGAACCCAGCTGGAGACCTTTTAAAGGGGCCTGACTTTCAGGCAGCAGGCAAGGTTCAAAAGGAGAAGAGTCTCTGTTTCCACCAGTCAAACACATTTCCCCACAGATGCAGACATGGGTAGCAAGTTTGTAGAAATTTTGGTGGTGCCCAGAACCTGCCCCCCCCAACTACATCCCCCACCTGCCTAAGACTCTGGGAGAGAGTTTGGGTGGGGGAAGGAGGTCTGGGGTGCAGGTCCTGGGCAGGAGATTAGTGTGCAGGAGGAGTGCAAGGTGCAGGCTCTGGGATGGAGTTTGGGTGCTGGGTGCAGGCTCCAGGCTGGGGCAGGGGGTGGGTGTGCAGGATGGGGTGAGGGGTGCAGGCTCTGGAATGGAGTTTGGGGGTATGAGGGGGTACAGAGGGAGGGAGTTTGGGGGCAGGAGGGGGTATGTGGGAAGGGGGAGGGGGTGCAGGCTCTGGGAGGGAGTTGGGAGATAGGAAGGGGTGAGGGCTGTGGGGCTGGGGATGAAGGATTCATGATGCAGGAGGGGTCTCAGGGCTGGGGCAGAGGATTAGGGTGCGGGGGGATGAGGGATCTGGCTGGGACTGAGGATGAGGGGTTCATGATGCAGGAGGGGGCTCAGGGCTGAGGCAGAGGATTAAGGTGCAGGGGGAAGAGGGATGGGGATGAAGAGTTTGGGGCTTTGGAGAGGCTAGCGGGGAAGGGCAGGGTAAGGGGAGCCTCCCCTGCCATTAGCGGTGGGAGGGGGGCACTAGGGCCCTGGGGCAGCAGATAGCAGTTGATGCGGGGAGCAGATGTAGTGTAGGAATGTGCTACACTGGCAGCACAAGCAGGCATGGGAGAGGAGCGCGCTGTTTTCTTTCAGGCAGGGATGCGGGGGGGCAGGGAGGGAGACGCGTGGGGGGAGGGGTGGCAGGCAGGGGCAGGGGCCCGCTCCAGGCAGGGCCTGGGGAGAGACCCAGCTCCAAATATTGGTGGAGCAGGGCCCCTAGCCCTGAATATTCCTGGAGCCTGGGCACCACAAAAGAATATAACTCGCCACCTATGGATGCAGAGCATGAGTAATGGATATGCTGCTGTGTCTCTTCCTTCCCCATGGTGTGAAAACCAAACACACGATTAACCCATTGGAAAAGGAACATAACCTGAGGTCAGAGGCAAAGGGTCACTGACTGCCCGGAAGACAGTGATTAAAATCAAGGGCCAGATGCTCATATGGTGTTAATCAGCAGAGCTTAATGGAAGCCAATGAAGCTGCATTGATTTATACCAGCTGTAGCTCACACCATGTTTATATAACTTTTGGCCACTACCAGCCTGAGCTACATTCACACTAAAGCAATTCAGCAGTGAAAGACTCCATAAAAGTCTTATCTCATGTCTTGAAGGACAAACATATATATCTTAACTTCCTAACTGCAAGACTGAATATACTAATACTTCAGATCTACAACAAACTGCCAATAAGTGGCCTAAAGTAGTTATATCTTCAAGCTTACCATAGCCCAGAAATAGTTTGCCATCTTGTGCCGGTTTTGAAGTACTGCCCATAAAAATAAATCCCTCCAGGGATTCTCACTCTTCTGGTTCATATCCAGGAGCCCAGGTAATCGTTTTGCATTTGTTTTATCCTACAATACATTTTAAGAAACTTAAAATCTGATTTTATAATTTCATTTTATATTTTTAATATATTGTTAGATGTGTCAGTGCCAACTACATGATCCAAGCAGCAAATCAGCAGTGCGAGCAATTTTCAAATCCTTTTGATTTTCCTTGGGATCAAGAGATAACTAATTCACTCTATATACTGATGCAAAGAGGCCTTGTATCCATGATACAACTTAATATGTGTGAGAACATTTGGGGTGAAATCCTGGCCACACTGAAGTCAATGGCAAGACTCCCATTGATTTCACTGGAGCCAGGATATCATCCTGTATGTGTAAAATCATCCCAAAAAACCGGGTGAGTAGCTCATCTAAATTGGACTTGAATTATACCAGGTTCTGCATAACTGGGGCAAAGAACTCAGTTTCAGAGTAAACCAACAAAAGATATTTTATTTAAACATAAAACCAGTCTCAGCGTGGCCCTGTACATAACAAGAAAGAGCACTGGAGTGCCTCTTCTCTTTAGTCCAAGCACCAGCTGCTCAGCCTCACTCCTTCTTATCTCACATGAAGAATAACTTAAAATAAAATGTAGTTTATTTTTCAAATATTTTGAGGATTTAATCTATATAAATCATGTCGAAATTGGGGTGGGAAACGTCTGTTAGCTATTTTCATCCCCTCTCAATAAAAGAACTAGGCAGTTGTTGGCATAACTACTTGAAATTCTGCTAGAATTTGTAGTTTAGAGATCTGAGTCCTACAGAATTGCTGATTAACCCTGAATCATGGCTCATATTTTTTGAGTCCCTGCATTCCCTTCTATGAATCCACCCCCACACTTTGAACTTAATTCAAGACACAATACCTTGGAGGAGGTGGGTGGGAGGGGTGGGGGCATAAAGAGGAATCACAAAATGTTTTCCAAAAAAATCCCTCTCTTTTTAATTCAAAAATTAAAAATTGGAAAATTCAAAACATTTAAATAAATTTTATAGCTAGTTGAAGAAAAGGAGAAAATATGACAATTTTCTCCACTTCTCTGCCCCGCCCCCATTTTCAAAATGTTGGATAGCTGTAAATAAAATCCAAAAACAGAGAGAACGGCGGTTAATATGTGAATCGTAACTGTAACTCACAGCTTTCCTCTTGCTTCCTTGCTTGGCTTCTTGATAGAAACCTTTACATGCATCATGAAGAAAATCCTTGAGCACTCTAGAAACTTCATGGAGGGTAAAGAGCGGGCAGACGTCCATCATTTCCTTATGTTGTTGACCAGTGATCCCTGCTAGAGTCAGCTTGCTTTCCTCATGTTTCTTCAGGAGGAGTGCATAGAGGAGGCATTTCCGAGAGATGGAGCAGTAGAGCCTCTGAAGCCGGCTGTACGTCAGGAAGTCATACATGTTGGCCCCATTGTCTATAAATAACTTTACAAATTCTGGCTTATCATTCACCAGAGCATCCATCATCACTTCCTCTAGGTCACAGGACTAAATTTCCATGAAACACAAAAGGGAATAATTCATATTTTACGAGTATTGCCATGGGGGATTCGGATTGGGAAATTAGACTTTCACCCACTGTTTAAATCCAGACCAGATCTGCGGTCCTTAAAATTTGCTACCACTTGACTGATTCTGGGTGGGACGGGAGAGCTGATATGAAATGAAAGAAAGGCCTCATATCAGGTCTTTGAGCATGTGTGTGTGCACAATAGAAAAACTCCATCCCAATTAGTATTTATGGTTACCCTGTTACTATGGTATGTATATTTGTAATGTGGCAGAGCCTGTCAGGGGCCAGGACCCCATTGTGCTAGTTGCTATACAAAACAAAAGGATGCCCGAAGAGCTGTTGGCAGTTTCGGGGGGGTAACTAAGGACATAAGGGCTCAGGCAGCTGAACTATCCTTGGTTCTTTAGATATAATCCTGTGTGGTCAAGAAAGACAGAGGCAGTGTGAGGACAATGCGCACCGCCACTTCCTGTGCTTTCATGGGGAATAAAAGAGGGCTTTAGTTTCTAGTACTACTGATCTGGTATGTTTCACTAGCTACATGAAAATCTTGCCCATTAACAATAGGATTTAGGCAACTACAATCTAAGCAAGTTGAGTCTGGTACCTTCCATTCCACATCGCCATTGAATATTTCACTTTTAGCTATGTCCACTCTATTCCAGGCCACTGCCAGCTTCAGTTCATCCAGGTATTCCTGGGCTTCCTGACTATGACTTTTACAGGCTGCCAAAAACAGGAAACACAAATACATTCAGCATTTGACTCTGTTAAATTGGATGTTACATAAAGTTTAATCAAAGTGTGACTGTAATGAGACCTTTTGTTCAGTTATGTCAGATTTGTGGGTTACCTACATGGAAATCCCTCACACTTTTATTTCCCCCCCCTTACCTGAGGGACTGTGGTCTGAAAGTTTACCTCCACCTCACATTTTGAATGTTGTTTTCTAGCCAAAATCTCACTCATACGTTATTGGGCCTTTAAACTGAATTGTGTTCTTCAGAAGAGGGTATGTTTGGGAGTTTTTTAATGTATTAACTCACAGAATATGGAATCCCTCCTTCCCCCTGTTGAATCTGGGATGATCAAACACAAACTGCAGTGGATGGCAATGCTACTATAGAACTCTTTTAGAAGACAGAGTGCAGGTTTCTTGTCGTAAAACTGGAAGTTTCACTGTGAAAGCTGAGTTTGATATATGGCTTCTTAAAATGTCTTGAATCAGAATATACTATCGCCAACATGTTTCAATTCCTCTATAGCCTATTATTTCTAAGAGGCGCGAACAGCAACTGTGGATCAGTTAATATACTATACAATATAATAGCCAGCATTACTTAAAAAAATTCCATCACTTCTAGTCTGATCTGATGCAACAGGGACAATTGAGTATAAGTTTTATCATCTACAAGCAAGCAGAAGACTGTACATCAAACAGGAACACTGATCAAACAGCCCACTTTGCTTGCTCCTATCTTCAAGAATAAGATACACTTGCTATTTGTTCTCTGTTTCCCTGGCCATTGTGGCCATTTTACTATTGGTCTGAGTTAGTGGAAATGAGATTTTGTAAATATGGAACCCAAGCCCTGCATGTGAAAATTGATCAGGCTTTACTTTGACGAAAGCTGCCACTGGATTATCACATTAATTTTGTGTAATTGTTTCTTTATTGGAAGAGTGTTTTTTTGGTTCTGAATGGAGACAATAGCTCATTCATTTTATAAGTGAATTTTTGGTTTGCGTTTTTTCCTCCATTTGAACACTGGTGTGAAAACCACTTCCCAGCTTTTGGATTGTCATGCAATTGTCATCATGCAGAGCATCCTGATTACAGAGTTTGTAGGAAGGTTTTGCTCAGACAAAAGTTTATAGTTAATTTAGGATGAGATTGTGTCTTGCTTTAAGTGCAGTTGCAAAGGGATACAAGTATGTAAAATGCTCCGCTGCCTTGTGTAGACTTAGACTAGCCACATCACGGCTTGCCTGATGGGAGGGAAAGCAGCCTCCATTGAGCTGTCACTTCTCCTCCAGGTAGGCTGAGTGGGTAGAGCCTCCTTGATTCAATTGCCTGCCATGTACCAGCCAGTGTTTCTAAGCTGGTAAGGAGGGAGAGCTGGTAAGCTGCCCCATGGAAGTGGGTGTACTTTTCCACTGGAGACCCAGTTGTGAGCCCGAGGCACAGGTTGGTCTCTGGCCTGCTCCTGGGGCAGTGATGCTATGAACCGCCCCTTATTTAAGGTTGTGATAACTTCACCATCTTTCCCTTAACTTATATGATTTAACCTCTCTCAAACTGTGACTCCTTGTCCATCTAAATTAAATGAAAAACCCTTCAATTTAAAATATGTAGCTATAAAATAACCCCCGTCATTTGATACAAATTCATCTGAATGGATTGTTTTATGACACAGAGTTGGCTTGTCTATTTCTTCCATTGGAATATTTTGAAAAAACTGAAAAATATAAGGGTGTTTGGTGGGGGGGGGGGGGGTTTTGGGGGGGGGGTTTTTTTTTTTTTTTTTTTTTTGTTTGGTAATAAAAAACTTTTTGGTGAGTGGGAGACTTTCTTTATCTTGTTGTTGTTAGCACTGAAGGTCTGACCTGAAGTCAATGAGAGCCATTGGATATGTTTCAGTGGGTTTTGGATCAGACACTTAAGGATTTTATTGTTTCACTTTGGAAGCTAGACGTTTTCATAATTCACTTTCTGGCCAAATTTTGTAATTTCAAATTTAAAATGTATTTTAAAAATGCTCCCTCTAGCTCTAGTCTTAACATTGTAGTCTCGCTGACCTCTTAGCACGTACAAAGTGCACTTGGTGGAGCAATAACACAGGCACACTTAGCTCTCAGGGGTGAACACTGTAAATTATCATGCAGATAGAGTAGAAAACAAAATGTGGGCAGATCTCAAATATAGACTTTAACAGATCTAGCAACTATAAAGACCAGCCAAAAGAGATTCTTACCTTTGACCAAAGCTTTCAAAATAACTGTGTCTAATTCATCTGAACCTTCTTGCTCAAAACTGTGCACTGTTAAAAGATGCTGCTGGGAAACAATGTTCTGAATCTATGGGGTTGAAACAAATTGTTTTATTCTTCATCCTATCATTACTGTTAGACCTAGAGGCCCCAGCTGAGATGACGTACATACACTCCTTGCCCCAAAGAGCTCACATGTTAAATAGAAAAGGCAGATTGTGTGGAAGGAAGGGAGAAATTTTATCCCCATTTTACAGAAGGGGGGGGGGAACGGAGGCACAGAGAGAAGGCCCAAAAGGTCCTTCTTCTCTCCCATTCTTGATTGATGATAGCTGTTCCATAGCTAGTACATATAGTGCAGTGGGTTCTAACCATTCCACCCTTCCACCTGCCATCTTTCCTCCTATTAGCTCTTTCCTTTCTTTAAGGCCACACTCTCTAAAATTGCTTTGTGGAAAAGCCATCACATATTGATATGCAGACAGAGGGTCAACAAAATGCTTTCTTTTTCTCCTCCTTAAGCTTCTTTGCCTCTCGAGTTTCTCACAGTGCTGCTACCAAGACTTTAAGACATCATGCTACTGCATGCATCCCACGGTGGTGGTGCCCTACCAAGCTTCTGCCTGACAGGACAGACATGTGGAAATTTAAAACTGTGGATTACAGTAGAGGAAGTGATCTGAAGGTCAGATGCAGTTAGTTTATTTGGGAAAGAACACTGAAGTGCATACTAATAGGTATATAAATCATTTCCCACATCTTGATTGCAAAGCTCTGATCTATGAATTTATATGCCTTAAGGGTCTTAGTCTTTTATTTATTTGTTTTAAGAGTAACTTTTGTTGTTGCTGTTGGAAAAGAATGGGTATGGCAGGAGTAAAATGGAGTGGTGAGAAGCAACGGTCTGTTTACACACATCCAGAATCAGGCTTCCACTCAGCAGCTGCAGGTCATGAATTGGGTCTTATCTTCCACAGCTGCAGAACATCCGCAGCTGCCGACCTTGAATTATGTATCACGTCCTCCAGAAGGACAGCGGGGTTCCCATGCACTGGCTGTTACTTGCAGAAACTGTTTAGTGGAGGACAGAGCCCTAAGTGTTCAATTGAATTACTAAGACAAAATAAGTATGCTGTCCATTGAATACCTGATTCTGGTCTCAGATACCTTTTTGTGTGCCATTAATCTGAGAGCATTTGTATCTCTAGCATATTTTTTGAGCAGCCACCCAGCAATTCTGAATATGGGCAGTCAGTACCAGATGAGCCACATAACGTAGAGATGATATCAGAGTTTGTGTGTGTGATACATTTTAATACATTAAACCAATTCACTTACTGTTGCTGTCCAATGGAGAATGTCCTTCCATAAAAAGTTTTCTGTAGGAAATTTCTCTCTAAGTTGCTTTTCAACAACTTGTGGCACAATAAGCTGTGGCTCATTCACTACTGCAGCTAAGATGTCAGCTGCACCCCCAGATCCTGCTAAGATTAGCCAGGGAGCAGAGTTTTCCAAGCCCCTGCAAATTCTCTGTGGTTTTAAAAATACATTTTAGAATGCAGTTATGGAAAGACAAAATACAATGCATTCATATATAAATATATCTTGCAACTAGGGATGTGATTGAATACCTGAACCAGATTCACTCCATTCAGCCTCAGTAAGAATATTTGTGATCACCACAATACTGACTTCTGTGAAGGGATGACTTGCAGACAGCCACTTAACTATACTCTGTTCCACCATTATCTTCCCAGCTACCTAAGTGTCCTGATTTGGGTAGCCAAGGTTTAAAAACAGTCACTCTCTGGTAGCTTAGTGTAAAATCCCCATTTTTGAAACTTGGGGCCAGAATTAGCAAGAAAAAGAGAAGCATTGGATGGGAGCTCCTCAGTGAGGCACAGTAATCCTGCTGAGGTTGACTGCAAGTTCTGTAAAGCAGAAATTTCTTGAGGGAACACTACATCTGACTACTCAGCATCAGCTGTGAAACCTGGCAACTGGAAGTTTCTAAGAAGGCTGCTTGAAAACATCCACAAAGAATGGCCTTTATGCCAAGTTTCATGATATCTGTAGATGGGAAGAGCCATGTAATCACAATGAGGTGCAGGGGAGGCCATGGAAGTTGTATCCTTCAGAGGCTAATACCCATATTATCCTAGTTGAAATAATAATTCATTACTAGCCAATTTACATTGTGGGATATGTGACAATCTCATTAGATGTTCAGACCTCAGTGCCAGCTCTTCTCCTACACTTTAAAAAACATACTAGAATCCCTGACATATGTGATAGTCATAGCAATGTTAAAAATAACAATTGGCTATTCATTTCCAGCACATAGGTGAGCCCAGAGCAACACCATCCGGTCTTTTCTTGGTCTTCTAGTCTTGTTCAAAAGAAAATCAATTGGCTTGCACTGCAAGGCTTTCAACAGCAACCATGCAGGAATTGCTGCCATATTTAACTTGTAAAAGAGAAGGTTAAGAGGTGACTTGATCATTCTACATTGAGTGAAGATCTTGGATACTTGAAGGTACTTTAATCTAGCAGATAAATGCTTAACAAAATCCAGGGGCTGGTAGTTGAAGTGAGAAAAGTTCATATTGGAAACCTGGCGAAGACACTCTTCTTTCTCCCCCACGCACACTTCTTTTTCTTTTCTTTTCTTTTCTTTTCTTTTTTTTTTTTTTTTTTTTTTTTTAAAACAGTGAGGGTCATTCACCACTGCAACATATTTTCAAGGTGTCTGGTAGATCCTCCATCACTTGGAATCTTTAAATCGAGGTTGGCTGTCTTATTAAAGTCAGATGCTATAGTTCAAACACAAGCTGTTGGGCTCAGTGTAGGAACCACCAGGTGAAATTCTGTGCTGACTTCCTGCATAACAGGCCAACAATAAAATGGAAATTGAAGAAAAAGAGGGTCATCCGGCTAGAGAGCTGATTTCCAAACATAATGTATGAAGCTGCTGGGGAAAAGATCAAAGCTGAATCTTCGGGTCAATTTACACATACTGCTAAAACAGAGTTGGCAGCGTACCTCACTGAGCCCACTGTTCCATAAAGAGAAGATCTGATGGAAATATGATGCTATGAGGCCAGCACATACTGCAAATCTGCTGTTTGTGTTTCCCTGAGTTCTGAGAGGCAGTACTGAATAGGCAATGTCTGATCATTGCCAACAAAAGTTGCCTGGCTACAGGGGCGCTGGAACAATTTGTATAGTGGGGATGCTGAGAGCTATTGAACCAAACTGTAAACCCTGTATATGATGGAAACCACTTCAAGCCCAGGGGTGCGGCAGTACCCCCAGCACCTACGCTTGGCTAATCTGTTTGTACTTGCTTTGTAAGTAATGACTAGTATTTCTAATTCACAAGATTTTTTTTCAGATTTCCACTGCTCACTTTCTGCGGTGTTAGCTAGATGTGTAGTGTGATGGGGCAAGGCCAGATGGCTACAGTAAAGTACTGAGAAACAGGTATGTTAGCCCCAGGCTAAACAAATCCCTAGTACCCTGGTAACCAAATGGCAGTTGCTCCAGGTTAATCAAGGCACCTGGAGCCAATTAAGATCTTTCTAGAAGGCAGTAGAGATAGCTACTTTAATTAGAACACCTGCAGCCAATCAAGGCAGGCTAATCAGGGCACCTGGGTTTAAAAAGGAGCTCACTCCAGTCAGGCAGGGAGGAGCCAGAGGAGAAGGAGCGTGTGTGAGGAGCTGGGAGCAAGAAGGCAAGGAGCTGAGAGTGAGAGAGTGTACTGCTGGAGGACTAAGGAGTACAAGCGTTATCAGACACCAGGAGGAAGGTCCTGTGGTGAGGATAAAGAAGGTGTTTGGAGGAGGCCATGGGGAAGTAGCCCAGGGAGTTGTAGCTGTCATGCAGCTGTTACAGGAGGCACTATAGACAGCTGCGATCCACAGGGCCCTGGGCTGGAACCCGGAGTAGAGGGCGGGCCTGGGTTCCCCCCAAAACTCCCAACTCCTGATCAGACACAGGAGGAGCTGACCCAGACTGTGGGTTCCACAAGAGGGGAAGATCACTGAGGTGAACAAATCCGCCAATAAGCACAGGACCCACCAGGGTAGAGGAGAAACTTTGTCACAGTAGTCATATAGGAAACTTAAGTGATCTGCTGATACTTTTAAAACTAAGCAATATTTCTGTTTGAATTTGCTCAAACTGCACTATTTCTTGCAGTAAGGGATGTACTGATGAAGCTAACGAATATAAGTTGAATTTAATTTTTTTGTACTAAAAATTAACTGTTATACAAATTGTGTAATATCTTACTACTTGGATTTATAGTTGGCACCCAGCAAAACATTCTGTTAAGTATTTATTTAATATTTGGCAATTACAAAACATGGATTTGTTACCTCCTTGGGGTATTTTTAGAATGAATTTTTAAATATCACAAGTTGCTTCTTACCTCAAGTGTTTTTGGTCCTCCATTTACCAGTAAACAAAGCACAGGGATTTCAATGCTGCCTGTTCCTGTGAAATGAGAAAATGTTTAAATTCATAAAGAGATGTTATGTTGCTGCCATCTTCTGGAAAGTATTGTGCCATCATATGATCCATGGGCTGAAACAAGAGCAATGGACCCTGAGAACACAGGCAATAGGATGGTTGACAGCAAAGGCTGTGAAAAGCACTATGATCCAGTGGTTACTGCATTAACCTGGGGGTTGGGATCAGGCTTCAATTCCTTGCTCTGCCACAGACTTCCTGTATAACTTAGGAAATCTGTTCATGTCTTTGTGTACCTGTCTGTAAAACAAGAATAAGAGCCCTGCCCACCTCACAGGCATGATGTGAGGATAAATACACTAATGACTGTGCGGTGCTTAGATACTATTGTGATGGGGCCACCTAAGTACCTCAGATGGATGGCAAGGCCTTGGGAGAGCCAGTATTTGGAATGCTAGGTTAAATACAATTAGAACACACACAGCAAATAGATTCTAACTATTGTTCACTTGTCCTGACTTAAAAAGCTGTCAGTGTCCTAGAAAAACAAGATGGTGGTAGCTGTTCATCTATTTCCAATAGGATCACGAATGCTTCATATGGAATTAGGGTGATCCTCTCTGCTTGATCCATACCCTCCGAGCTGAAGGGAGCTCTATGTAGGTGGACTCCTCACTACATCTATACACATGCTTAACATTATAGATACATAGCTGTTTTTTGGTTTTGCTTTTTAAAAATATGTGCTTCTAACTTTCATATAAAACTGTTTATAGTGGGAAAAATTTTGAGAAGTGGTATTGTTGGTAAAAACATTTAATTTTTAACAAAAGTTTTTTTCATTGAAAAATTTAAATTTTGACCATCTCTCCGGATGTGGAACCATCACATGGGACAACTCGCAAGTTAATCACGTCAGTACATGTGTTTGCAGGATCTGGGACTAAACTATGCAGGAAAATGTGAAGACAGAATTCAGGAAAAGGGAGGATAAATGGGAAAGTGATATGAATGAGAGGTCTATGTGATTCTGTTAAGGACAGATGACGCAGAAATGTATGGTTAATTCTGGCTCAGATCTTTCTTAACATTCTGTTAGGTTGCTTCATATCAGCCTACAGTGAGATGCAACTTTGCCTAATGTGATGACCAGTAATAGTAAAACTCTATATGATGCAACAACTTTGACAATTTAAAAGAAATGTTTGCAGCTATGCATTTTTAACCATTTTCATGGGAGCATGCAAAAAATCATCCTTCAAAGTTTCCCAACAGCTGCTGCATTTATTTCTAAAGATCACACTACTGCAGTTTATACTGTATAATCTACCAAATGCATTTCAAATGGTCCTGCAAGTATGTCTAAAAATAGTGGATCCCACCCAAAAACCCAACCCCTGTAGAGTCAAGTGATGAATGCACCAAATAGCAAGGAGAAGAGGACAATTTGGGTCAAGTGATTTTTTTTTTAAACATCTTATTTATTTATCATCTTTATTATTAGGTTGCCTGAAGTAATGTATAAATCACCAGTTCCCACTCCATGAGATATCCCAGAATAACCAGTGCAGGTGGTGACAGAACTAACGCAGAACTCAGCGGAAGCATGAAGATAACATATAGTGGGGTCAGTTGTGACTTTGTCTTGTACTGCATGACATGTTTTTGTTGCTTTTTGCTGACTATAATTTCATTTTAAAGGCAAATATCAAAGAGTCCTGTGGCACCTTATAGACTAACAGAAGTATTGAAGCATGAGCTTTCGTGGGTGAATACCCACTTGAAGTATTCACCCACGAAAGCTTATGCTCCAATACTTCTGTTAGTCTGTAAGGTGCCACAGGACTCTTTGTCACTTTTTACAGATCCAGACTAACATGGCTACCCCTCTGATACTAGTCTGGCAAAGTGACTCTGGCT
The DNA here is from genome assembly GCF_003597395.2 of Chelonoidis abingdonii. NCBI lineage: Eukaryota > Metazoa > Chordata > Testudines > Testudinidae > Chelonoidis > Chelonoidis abingdonii. The sequence goes on from NC_133772.1 coordinate 43,250,393, forward strand.
TAGTTTACAAGTAAAAAGAGGTTATTTCTAAATGCCAGCCCTGCAAACTCAGCCTGAGATTTGAGTCAAACCAGGTTCTTTCCTATACGAATGTCATCACCTTAACAAACATTCTTTACGCTCATTTGCTTTCTCTCTTAGTCCACACAGCTGCACTGGGGGCAGAATTTGGCCTGCAATTGGAGCTTAGTTAACAATTCTGCTGATGAGTGATAAGAGACATGATCCAGCTCACTTTCTGCTAGCTACGTTAGCTCTGCAGATATAGAAGCAAGAGGAAGTGAAAATGCTTTCCACTATGAGTAAAATTCCCCCTGTGCGGATGGTTGGTATAAGGCCTATGTAACACTTAAGTCCCATTTTAAACAGGGCTTAAGTAGTTTTAGGTGTGCATAGACCTTGCACTGTCTGTACAGGGTTGAATTTCTCTCTCAAATAAATGGACACGACTGAGCATTTCAGCAAGCCCCTTGTTCTGTGATGGATGTGATGTCTCCTGAAGTGGGAGCCAGCAATCCATGAGTTGGGGGAGATCTAAAACGAAAGTGCAGTATGCTGAATGCTCCTCTCTTATAGATGTTATTTGGGGGCACTTCATCTACATTTATTTTCAGTTTTTTAAAGCTACTTGCCTGCCAGCTTTGAGCATTGAATTAGGATAGCCTTGCGCTTAAGGAGCTAGACTGGGATGCAGGAGTTCAGTTTCCAGCTCTGAGTCTTGACTTTTTGGCCCAATTTCCCAACAATTAAAAGTGGATAATAATACTTCCTTTATGTCTTGTCTATTTAGACTGTAAACTCCTAGGGGCAGGGACTGTCTCTTACTGTATGTATGTATGGTGCTTGGCACAAAGGGGCCTGATTTCAGCTGGAGGTTCTAAGTGTTACTAGAGTATAAATATTGTGATAACTTTTTATTGATTAAACAGGGTACCAATTGTTTGACTACACTTGTGGTTCATTCCTAAAATAATGTTCAAGAGACCAAATAACTATACAATACATTTGTCTAAGTTTGAAGTCAAAGCAGTACAACATGAAAAGGAGACAGAGGTCCCCACCTTCCAAGAGCCAATCCTTACCTCCCAGCATGGTCACCTTAGACAGGAGGTGTGTGTCACAGATATGCATTTCAGCTAGTATCTGTAGTATGATTTTTAGAATTACAAAATTATTTGCACTTCACTAAAAGCCAACCCACCAGTTTGTAACGTTCCTCAACTTGTTTTTGTTCTGTACTTTTCTTATCTCTGTTTTGGATACTACATTCCAAACCAGTTGCCCATGAAGATACCTATAGTAGGACATAGAATTCTGACAGATTTTGATTTGCTAATGCCAAAGCTGACTTAGCTTTACAAAGAGTTATGGGATACTTAGCATGAATGAACAAATGTAAGCATAATATCCTTCAAATATAAAACTTTGCTAATATTTAATGCATATTGATATGGTGTGTAATCTGTATAATATATACGTATTGGCTAACGACTTGATTAATTTCTTTTGCATCTACCTACCTCCATAACCAGTGCGCTGTTCTGAAATGTGTTTCTCCAAGGTGAGCCGTAGTTTAGTAGTCCCATCTGGATTTATCTGATCCACCAAAATAAAATGGGAGTGATTGTTGTCAAGGGAGTACAGTGGCCCTTGGCCATTATCATCTGACTTGTAGCATACAAGGTTTTCGTTCTAGAAAAGAGAGAGGTTAATCTCCATAATTTTTTTCTATTTTTCTGATTTTAGTGGTTTTGCACTATGTCATAGAAGAAAATAAATATTCCGACACTTCTAATAAAGTCTCTTCTAAAAGTTGGGAGGAAGAGACTGGCATCTTTGTAAAAGACACCAGAATGGGCAGTGCTAGAAAATGAAGTCTTCTGAGTCTCCCTTTTGGATTCTGCAAAATATACTGACACCAAACATCTTGTTTGTGACTTGAGCATCAGTTCAGAACTCTTGGCAATATGTTTTTCTGATCTTAGACAAATGACAAAGGCCACAGACCCTGATGACTGGGGAATAGAGCCTAAAGAGTTCCTAAAGCTCATGTAAATGGGGGTATTTCCATAGACTTCCATTGCATTAGGTCTGTTTTTACACCAGTAGTTAATTTCAGGCACTATATGTACATACTAATTCAAACTGTGAAGCATTACTTTGTTGGCAAGACTATGCATAGTCTAATCGATCAGTTCTCAACCTGGGAGTTGCACTCTCTGGGGAGTGGGTCATAGAAAGTGTGTGTGTTTGGGGAGGGTGTAACCCTTCTTTTTTCTTCCTCTTCCCCTCTCCCATGACCAGATGGGTGGGATGTCCTGAAACTTTTTTTTTCTACTGCAACATGGAGTCACTGCCCAGAAAAGGTTGAGAACCACTGTCTAGGCACAAAAGCTTTATATACATCTATATAATTTGCCCCGTTCTGGCAATAAATCCCTTCCTCCTAGCGCCCATCTGCTATTATATGTGTGTATTGTCAGCAGCAGCTCAAACTAGGATTGCCCACCTCTCTTGTCTTCTCTCATCATGATCCTTTAATTTAGCTCCCATTGCAGTAGGATGGTTTTCAATAAATAAACAAACACACTCCTCTTCCCTTTCCCCTTCCTCTACCTCCCCACTGACACTTAACACTGGGCTCTAGCAAAATACAGCCAATTCGTCTGCTCAGTCATTTTGCTTGTGTGTTACTTTCCTCTTCCCCTCCCTCCTGCTGTCTTTTTGTTCTGTATGGGGTAGGGATGTGTCATTGTACATGCCTGGACAGTTCTGTGCACAGCAGTGGTACCATATAAATAATTGACTGGGCCTGATGATCAAGAGCAAATTTCAGTAGCCGAGGGCCAAATCCTAAACCCAGGGACCCTCTGCAACCCCAAGCCCTCTACCGACACAGTTTGGCCAGGGGTCACAAAGAACTGAGGTGTAATCCTGAGGGCGGAAATCAATCCCAGGGCATGACCCAGATCCTTCTCATTCTCTGGAGCCAAGGATGAGGCACTGAGTATAGCACTGAGCAGATCTGTGGCACTGACTGATAAATAAAAATATGCAGAGTTAGCCCCAGGATCAAGGATCTGCAACTGGCTCTTTAGGCCATCTTCTGTGTATACACACAGTGTAAATTTAGGTTTCAGAATGGTAGCCGTGTTAGTCTGTATCAGCAAAAACAACATGGAGTCCTTGTGGCACCTCACAGACCAAAAAATTTATTTGGGCTTAAACTTTCATGGGCTAAAACCTGCTTCGTCAGATGCATAGAGTGGAAAATACGGTAGGTAGGTATAAATATACAGCATATGAAAAGATGGGAGTTGCCTTATCAAGTGGGAAGTCAGTGCTAATGAGCCAATTCAATTAAGGTGGAAGTGGGCTATTCTCAACAGTTGACAAGAAGGGAGGAAAAATTACTGTTGTAGTGCTAATGAGTTCAATGTAATCAAGGTGGCCAATTTTCAAACAGTTGACAAGAAGGTGTGAGTATCAGCGGGGGGGGGGGGGGGGAATTAGTTTTTGTAGTGACTAATTTTATAGTGACTGTAGAATGTAGAAAAATATTAGTGGTATCCTATTAATATATAAAGAAGTTCTTCCTCCAAGCTCTTCTTAAGTCAGCACTTTTCTCCTGGGCTCTGTACTAATCAAATGTATAATACCGACACCTGCTGGATATTTGCAGCATTGCTTGTTAAGCGGGGGAGATGTCTATGGAGTGCATGCACATGGTGCAAAATCATTATGATCCTAATATAATTTCAGATCTTTCCTGTTCATTCTCATTTTGCTCCTTGACGTTGTCATCTAGAGCAGCTTAACTGTTTTGCTGCCTACCATTAGTAATTATTTTTGGAGAGGCAGTTCATATTTAAATGATTCCGTACTATAAGTGTTATGAGAAAAATACCTTCACTTTGTCCAGAATCTCTCCATGCTGAATTTTTCCCAGTGAAGTTATTCCTATTGCAATCACTCTTACTCTGGCTGAAGTACTAGCCAGTGTATGATCTTGGACTGCTTGCCCTATATGCCTCGTTATTCCAACACGTAGAGCACTAGTAAAGATCCAGGCACCTGAAATTAATTCAATAAAAACATTATGGAGTTAGTTGCTTTACCATTTGGCATATAAATACCTCTAACTATGTGTTTGTCCAGGCTGGCTCTAGATATTCTTGGGGCATCTGAGAAGTCAATCTTTGATGCCTCAAGCGGATATCAATAATTTGTGTCATTACATATAGAATTACAGTCAGTACTAAACAGAACACTTTTATTAAAGAAAGCAATGACAAATGATAGGCACAAACAAACATGTTTCACACATCTTGAGTTCCAGCTTTGTCATCTTGGTTTAACAGGGACCATAATTCCATCTGGGATGTTCGATGGAGCACGAAGAATCATCTAGAGGCAGAATGATATTACTGGAAGTAAAGATATGACAGTCTGCATATCTGGGGCACTACTACTTCTTGGGAGAAGGGGTGGAGGGTGGGAACTGGGGAGGTGGCATCTTGCAATTGGGATGGAGGACTAAATTGGCAGGACTGATCATGGGATGTTGGAAATGGCTGGTAGATGAGATGCTGCGTTAGGGTTTTTCCATTTAGCTCTATAAGAAAGTATCTGACACTCTCTTCTCCTTTCTCTCTGGTATACTGTCCTCAAAAGAACAGGGCTCTGTTTATTCTTCATGTGCCTAGGGCAAGCCACGGTGGTTACCAGACCCAAATGCTGTAGTGACAACCACACCACTTGAGGTCATCCTCGCTAAATGATTTAGCATATTCTGCAAACTGTGTCAGTAGACAAAAAGTAAAGTAAAATAAAAATAAGTCCTTAGCACTGTCCGCTTGTAGGTATTGAGATGACTTGCAGCATAGGAAGTGCACAGTAAGTGTAAACAGCAGCTGCAATGATCTCAATAACTATTTCTGTTTATGATACTTCTGACACTACCTTAGTACTTGGCTTTTTTTAGTAATGAAAAGCAAAACGGCACTGTGACCATTTTTTTTTTCCAGAACCAGCAAAGCAATATGAACAGAGTATATACTATATTGAGCACTAAAGTATGCTTTAAGCACTTTATAAACTTCAAAATGCAGTTATGCTCATAGGGCAAAGAAAAAATGGCTTCTTAACTGACAGATGAACCAGTGAACTAGATTTTCTTCTGGTTTCCGCATCACTTAACAAAATTGTCAACTCAGTTCCAATAAAAAATTCTCTATGAATGGTGAGGATGTGATGCCCACAATAGGTCAGTTTGACTTTCAGATGCCAGTTAAAAGACACAAAAACACACACTTTTAATCATAAGGTGAAAAGATTCAGGTGGTATTTTTCAGAAGTTCTCTCTTGTCTCAACTCTGTTCCCAATGCAGTCAAGACTGACTTCAATGGGAGTGTAGTTAGGCCAATGCTGAGTGCTTTTGAAAATCCTGCCACTAATAGGAAGCTTGGGAGAGAAAACTGATATGGATCCCACTGTGACATCTTTTTCCCCATCACCTTTTAGAGTATAACTGCACTTCAAATGTTTGTCAGTTGCAAGAACCACGCCTGGAGTAATCTGAATGAAATAGTAAATAATTGAGATACAAGTTACTGCAGTTTGACTATCATTAATACATATCTTAATACAGGTGTAGGCCACCATCCAGCAAAGCCCTTAAGCATGTATTTAATTGTTATGCATATGGGCAGTTCCACTGAAATTAATCATGAAAGATTGGCAAATGCTGGATGGGGACTTTTTAGGGTGGAGGTAGTAGAAATTATGTTCCCGATTTTGGAAGTTGAACCAACCAGTGCTTTCTGTGGCCTTTACAAGTCCTTTTCTTAAGGTGTCCCGTAACCAAGATTTCATTTGGAAGTTTTCTTCTTCTCCAACTAAAGAGACAACCAAGTTGGGAGCAGGTAGGTTCCATTTGTTGATCATAATATCAAATATAACTCCAGGATGGATGGCACATGGAACTTTAACAAACTGTAATAAACAAAAGCAGTACAGTATAACCCCTATCTTTACAAATTAATTGGTAAAATTGTACCTTTCAAAACTACAGCAAATACAGAGCATAAGTTGCAGTGTAGTACACTGCATTGCTTTACTCTTCCCTCATACCACTGTAAAGTGATTTCTAATGCATTGGAGGCATCAGAACATGAAGAGATGTTGACTTGTTCTTCATCAAGATCATTTTTATGTGATTTCCCTTTCTCTCCACCCTCTGTCCTCCCATTAGTGGAAATGGTTTGTATGCAGTACCTGGTCATTAGCAAGATTGGTGTTCATCAAATTATGGTTTTACTGTAGAGAATGGGTCAGAGATGTTATATATATATAATTGGAACAGATAGGAAAAATCCTTCACCATAACAGTAAAATACTGTACTAATAGACCTTAATATTCAAAAAGAAGGAGTTTGTCTCCAAGAAGAGTGAGACTTGGCATGTCAGGTCAAGGTGGTGTAGGACATAAAACTTTTTGTGGACAGGAAGCCTGTGCTGGGGTGTACAAACCCCACGCTGGCAGTGACAGAGTTTAAGGGGAGCATGACAACCCAATTAGCCCAATCTGTGTCACCTGCAGGGGAGACGGGTCATTAAGGACTAGACCCAGCTGGGGAGAACCAGACTGGGTGTTTCCTGTAAATGTAGGGCAAGAGAGAGGTGACCCCGGAGAGAGGTAGTTGGGAGTTTATGCTCTCTGGGAAAGGAACCACAGAGGGGTCTGCAGGAAGGAGTTTGTATCCTGGGACTCTCCCTAAAGGGAGAAGGCAATTGAGGAGAAGGAGACTTCAGAAGCAGGCCTGAGAGAGGAGAGTCTCCAGGAGAGAGGTCTTGAGGGTCAGCAGCTTGAGAGGACCCAGGTGTCAAGGGAGAAAGCCCTGTGAGGTGGTGCTCTGTAACAGAGGAAGGAAGAACTCTGCAGAGACTAGGAGAGCGGGAAAGAGACTGCAGAGAATTGCATCTGGGAAGGGCAGAAGAAATTTTGTTCCCTTGAGTTTAGACACCTTGTGTCATAGAGTAACAGTAACATTGGCCCTTTAAGGGTACATCTACACAGTGATTAAACACCCGTGGATGGCCTGGGTCACCTGGGTTGGGCTCAGGTAGCAGGGCTGTAAAACTGCAGTATAAATGTTTAGGATCAGACTGGTGCCTGAGCTCTAGGACCCTGTGAGGGGAGAGGGCCCCAGAGTCCAGGTTCCAGCCTGAGCCCAAATGTCTTCACAATGATTTTATTATTATTATTTATTATTATTTTTAGCCCTGCAGCCCAATCATCGTGAGTCCAGACCTGCTGACCCAGGCCAGCTGCAGCTGGGCCCCGGGTCTTTTATTCGAGTGTAGATGTACCCTTAGAGGGAAGAGGCCAATGTGCCTATGACTGGTCAATTTAGGCTTGAGAGGGCACCTGGCCCTAGAGGGAAGGAGACCTGGAGAGTCAGAGCCTGAGAAGAGTCAATGCAGGAGGTGGTGTGGTGAGAACTGCCTCAGACTCGGAGACAGGAAACAGCAAGGAAGAGCTGGCAGGAGCTTCTTGGGAGAGAGCTTCAGGAGATCCAGTAGAGAAAGCTGAGCTCCTATGGAACCTATAACAGGAGTGTTGGAGAGAACTGACACAAGCTGGGGACCCCGATGAGTAGAAGGCTTGGGCAGTGACCCAAAGAGGATCTGGCTTGGTCAGAAGAGCTGAACCCAGAAGCAAGAAAGCTGTTGTGGGTGCTCCTGGGCAGGGATAGGACTCACAGGCAGGCATGTCTGGAGGAGTAAAACGTTGCAGAAGTGGAGAGCCCTCTGGATGAAGAAGTGAGTGAAAGGCAGCAAGAAATGGATCACTCTCAGATAGGGATGTCTGGAGAGTGTGGCCCTATATCGGGGGTAAATGGGAACAAAGTGCTGCTGCTATTGACTTTTGGGTGGGTGCTGTGAAGGTGATCTTCCTGGAGAGAGGAATGGGAAAATCTCCCTCTATCTTTGTATGTTTGTTACAGAAATTGGAGAATGGTTTGACTTACAAGATTTTAGGGTATTACTGCACTGGTGTATGTGAATAAATGTATGTCCAGGGGTAGGCTTTGTATGGGACACTGAAGGACTATGCCCCTCTTATGGATGAAAGAGAGTAAAAATTGAGGCAGGTGCCTCTGCCGGAAGCTGGTGGGTGTCCCAGGCAGGGCTTGACCTATCACACTCTGGAGGATGTGGTTCTTTTTCTGTGACCTGGTCAAAAGGCTATGTCACTGCCCAGACCACTGAAGTCTGGAGGGGATAGTGAAGCAGAGAGACTGCAATGCTGAGTCTTGCCATGAGGAAGCACTTCAGGACAGTGAGTCTGACAGACCCAAACATTAGGACTGATCCTGCAGACCTTGCTGAGGCAGTTCTGCCTTAGGAATTGCCATATCAGATCAACAGGTGGGCAGCAATCACCATAGTCCCTGAACACATCAAAATCGTAAGTGTATTTATCCTCACCACACCCCTTTGAGATAGGGAAGTACTATTATCCCCATTTTATAGATGTGGAACTGAGTCTGAGAGACTAAGTGATGCCCAAAGTCACAAGTTTTAGCTTAATACTCTTTCTGGCACTGACCAGTACAAAATATATCAGAAGAAGGTGCAGAAGACCCTGTGGTGGACAAGTATGGAAAAACCTTCCAGTAGAAGAGAATGTCTGCCCAACCTCCATCACCCAGTTTTTGACTTTTTTGTAAGGAAAAGGTTTAATATTCCTTTTAAAAAAATAAATCTTGGATGTTATCCATATAAATATCTAGTTATGTCTTTTTTAATCCTGTTAAGTTCTGATGCATTATTGAGTTCTTTTTCAATGTCTTTGTCCTCCTCAACTGCTGTCTTGACTCCTGTGGAGTCCAGTGGGCTTAACCATTTTGTCACAGACTTCTTGTTTCTGCACTATCTGAATTATTTCTTGTCTGTTTTTATGTCTTTGACTATTTGCTCTTCAAATACTCTCTTAGCCTTCCTAATTTTCATGACCTGCTTTAGTTTATGCTCTCTTCCCACTGGCTTCACTTGTGCTGGATTTCTACTTTCTGTGGATACCTGTTTGACTCAGATAATCTGTTGATAATTCAGTGATCCAGAGTTCAGTGACAAGCAAAGATTTCTTTGCTGATGTATTTACTAAATACGATGCATGGTTTTCATCATTGGATTGGCATTAAAAGTCTAAAACAGATCAGTGATGTCAATAGGATCAGCCAGAGGAAATAAACCAAAGTGCCTCAGCTCTTAAAATATCTACCAGAAGAGTATAGTACATACAAGTCTTCTAGACCATTGCTGTAGACTAGAGCTAAGTACTGCAACCACATATCCCCATTGTACTAAGCTTTCCCAGCCCACCATTCAACTGTGGACATACTTTGATATATGATTATGATCTAATTTCCTAGGGCTATTCATGAGTGTGGTGTCTTACTTCTAAAGCCCATTACTATAGAATGAACAGTGACTTAATGTTTATATATGACACTTTAAATCACATGCTGTTTTGTTTCCAACAAGGCTTGCTTTTATTATATACTATAAAAGATATTGGTTGTTGTTTTTTTTTTAAATAAGGATGGGTACAAATTACAGAACAACAGAAACAAAAGAAAAAGTGTTAAAACCACCTATTTATACATATTGCCTCCAACAAAATAGGCTTCTACAAGGAAGCCTTAGACTGTTTTAAAAAATCTGCTGAACAGTAACCTGTATAACTCTCAACATGCATACCACTCACACACGCCACTGTGTGATCTTATCAATAACACCCTTTATCACTGCCTCCATGAATCCGATGCTTCCTCCTGTTTTTATCTTACTTTTGTTGTAAGGTCTTCTGGGTGCAGACTCCAAGAGGGACTCCAGCCCCTACATGCATTCTAATGGTGTATTAGGATGGTAAAGAAGCCCACAAGGGGCCAGGGAGAATTCCCCAGGGATAAACTTTGTATTGGACCACCTGTCCCTGTCTTGTGCTGGCCTGTTGGCATACTGTTGGGTGCTGGGGATAGAACCAGGGATGGGGAAACAAATTAAACCACTGTGTCTGGTCTGGTAATGCTGTGGAGGCTGCTATAACTGAGAGCAGCTCCTAGGGCTGCCTACGTAACATCAGGGACTGTTTTGGTCCTGCAGCAGCCTACAGTCTAAAAGGCACAGTTTCCTACCTGCAAGTCTCCCTGGGCTGTGCCTTCCATAGGGATGCAGCATAGAGTTTGATCATTCGTTTTCATTTATTTTGTACTGCACGTTTTTAGTGAAATATGCATAGGCCAAGATTTTAAAAGTGCCTTGTGATTTTGGGAACCTGTTCTTTTTTTGGATACCCAACTTGAAACATTGTAAAGCTGCCTGATTTTTCAAAGCATGGGTGCTCAGTCCTTTCTGAAAATCAGGCCCCTTAAAAGTTGTAGCAATTTTTTAATCACTAATCCTGTTGGGTTTTTTTTTAAACGTGGCTGCTAGTAACCATTTTATAAGTATATTTGTTGTTGCAGTTTAGATAGGAAATCCCACTGTATTTTTGTATCCTTCCTCCTTTTTCTTTTGCATCTGCCTATTTTGAATGCATGAGTTTGTTACCTTTTGTATGGTCACTAAACCACACACATTGCTGTGGCATCTGAGCACTTTCCAAAGTTAAAAAATAAATAGGTGACTGACATAGGTGAGGTTTTCACCTTCTCTGTGTTGTATACTGGGTAATAAGTGACACTAGAGTCTTGAAGGTGTCATTTGGCTGAATATGATTGCGAATGCAAATGCATACGCATATCCCTTAGCAAAGTGGCTCTCAGCCTTTCCAGACTACTGTATCCCTTTCAGGAGTCTGATTTGTCTTGGTTACCCCCAAGTTTCACCTCCCTTAAAACCTACTTGCTTACAAAATCAGACACAAAAATACAAAGTCACAGCACACTGTTACTGAAAAATTGCTGACTTTCTCATTTTTACCACATAATTGTAAAATAAATCAATTGGAATATAAATATTGTACTTACATATCAGTGTATAGTCTATAGAGCAGTACAAACAAGTCATTGTCCATATGAAATGTTAGTTTGTATGACTTCACTAGTGCTTTTTACATAGCATGTTGTAAAACTAGGTAAATAGCTAGGTGAGTTGATGTACCCCCTGGAAGGCCTCTGCGTACCCCTGGTTGAGAACCACTGCCCCAGAGGCAGGGGTGTCCAGTGGTTGGAATGCAGGGCTGGGAGCCTGGGATGCCTGAGTCCTCTTCCTACCTTTGTCACTGATTCACCTTGCCATTACTTTGCACTTTACACATTTTGGGCCAGATCCTCAGCTAGTGTAAATCAGTATAGCTTCATTAGGTCAAAGTAGCTATGCTGACTTACACCAGCTAAGGATCTGCTCAGAATCCCATGCCTTCATCAGCACAACCCTTGGTGAGTGGCTAAGAGGAGTTCTGGAGTCTCAGTGACTGTGGAGCACTTGTCTTGGGAGAGTTTTTTACTTGGTAGCATCCAAGAGTGAGATTATGGATATGGGATGGATAGAAGGTAACAGAAACTTCTTCTGGAAGTACAGAGGGAAGAAGTCAGGGTAGAATTTTAATAAATAGGCAAAGGATACATTTTTAAAATGTTTTAAAAAGTAGACATTTAAAAAATTGATGGGCAGAAGCTGAAATAGGCAAATGATATGCAAATAGACAAAGCTGGGAAGGGTAAAATAAACTAAAAAAGTGTAAATGGTTCAAAGCCATCCAGTTGTGCATGATGCTTATTTATGTAACCAAGTGATCTTATAACTGTCAGCCCCCACCCCTTCCTCCATTCTTCTTGTTTGTTGCATTTGTGTGTCTTATTTTAAATTAGATTGTAAGCTCTCTGGGGCAAGTACCATGACTTCACATGGGCTTGTACAGCACACAGCACTGATACTCCAATCCTGTTTTTGAAACTTTGCATGCTAGTGTAATACAAATTAACTAATCTGACAATAGAAATAGAAGTCAAGAACCTGAAGTTCCTTAATGGGAGAAGTATCATACCTTCCCACGTTTTTTTCCGGAAGCCATGAAGTCAATTTCTCCTGTACAGTATGGCAATTCCCTTCTGAGTGCTTCTTCTTTGTCATTACTGCAAAGTTTGGCTTCGGTGTCTTCCATTGGAACAGTGGTGTGGTAATTAGTGCAGACGGATTCTCTGAAATAATGGAGCACTTAAAGATGAGAGTTTAAAAATATTCAGGTTAGATTGGGAAAGTCACAAAATTTGCCAAAGTTAATAAATAACAATTACTCTTCATTTGGAGTGTTCATCTGTATTCCCCTATTTTACCCTTTATCACAGGAGTAGTCAATTTATTTTTTTGTTGAGGTCCAAATTTCTTGGTCAAGATTCAGACCGGAGAATATAATTAAAAATTAATAACAATTATAATAAGTAAATAAAAAGATTTTGGGGTCAGTTCAAAAGCATCTGGCTGTCTGGATTTGGCCCGTGGTCCGCCTATTGACTACCCCTGCTTTAGCATTTTGTCTGAATATTAATATGTTATAGTAGTAGCATAACATTATATTACAGACAAGACGGGAGTCCCATTTACTAAGTGTGTGAGGGCTTTCTCCTATTGTGCACATATACAGCAGAGTTTAGGATCAAAGAAGACGAGACAAAGGAAGTACTATAATACTCCTCTGGCAGATAGGGAGCCAAGGCACAAAGATTTGACATGAGTTGCCCAAGGTCACATGGGAAATCTACGGCAGAGCCAGGAATTGAACCAAGGTCTCTCAAGCTGAAAAGAGGGGCCTTGGCATGAAACAACAGTTGTGCTCATGGCAGCAACTAGTGATGTTTGTGTTGCAACTTCTTGGTGTTGTCATCCCATTGTGCTACCCAGATGCTGTGTTGTGTAGCAACCCAAAATAACAAAGTTGATGCTTTTGTACTGGCATGAAGCTGTTTGGGGGGAGGTTCAGCCCCAGTTGTTCATGGGAATGACTTACTGATTGCATGTGTCTCATTTTCAGTGTGAGACTTGAATGCTCTGTAGCTGTCGGGCACAACATAAAAGTCTCACGCTCCCATCCGTACGTGGATGTAGCTATGCATTTGCAGAAGAGGGAAGCCCACCAAGACAGAATGCTCCCAATTTTGCAGAAACTCACCTGTAACTAAAATCCATGAGAAGTTCCTCTTGCGTTAACCTGTGTGAATCTAGTGGAACTGTGCTATGTGTTGGGGTTTAAACCAGCAATTTAGTCAGTGAAATCTGTTTGTCATGTGTCTGTTACTCTCCCACAGACTGGCTAAAGATGCTACGGTTGAAAAAAGCAAAACCACCTTACACCTGTATGAAAATTCATAGAATCATAGACGATCAGGGTTGGAAGGGACCTCAGCAGGTCATCTAGTCCAACCCCCTGCTCAAAGCAGGACCAATCCCCAACTAAACCATCCCAGCCAGGGCTTTGTCAAGGCTGACCTTAAAAACCTCTAAGGAACGAGATTCCATCACCTCCCTAGACAACCCATTCCAGTGCTTCACCACCCTCCTAGTGAAAGTTTTTCCTGATTATCCAACCTAAACCTCCCACACTGCAATTTGAGACCATTACTCCTTGTTCTGTCATCTGGTACCACTGAGAACAGTCTAGATCCATCCTCTTTGGAACTCCTTTTTGGGCAGTTGAAAAAGCAGCTATCAAATCCCCCTCATTCTTCTCTTCTGCAGATGAAACAATCCCAATTCCTTCAGCCTCTCCTCATAAGTCATGTGCTCCAGCCCCCTAATCACTTTTGTTGCCCTCTGCTGGACTCCTTCCAATTTTTCCACATCCTTCTTGTAGCATGGGGCCCAAAACTGGACACAGTATTCCAGATGAGGCATCACCAATGTCAAATAGAGGGGAATGATCACGTCCCTTGATCTGCTGGCAATGCACCTACTTATATAGCCCAAAATGCCATTAGCCTTCTTGGCAACAAGGGCACACTGTTGATTCATATCCAGTTTCTCGTCCGCTATAACCCCTAGTTCTTTTTCTGCAGAACTGCTGCCTAGCCATTTGGTCCCTAGTCTGTAGCAGGGCATGGGATTCGTCTATCCTAAGTGCAGGACTCTGCACTTGTCCTTGTTGAACCTCATCAGATTTCTTTTGGCGCAATCCTCTAATTTTTCTAAGTCCCTTTGTATCCTATCTCTACCCTCAGGAGTATCTACCACTCCTCCCAGTTTAGTGTCATCTGCAAACTTGCTGCGGGTGCTGTCCACGCCATCCTCAAGATCAGTGTTTCCCAAACTTGGGACGCTGCTTCTGTAGGGAAAGCCTCTGGCAGGCTGGGCCAGGCCAGGCCAGTTTGTTTACCTGCCACGTCCGCAGGTTCAGCCAATCATGGTTCCCACTGGCCGTGGTTTGCTGCTCCAGGCCAACGGGAGTTGCAGGAAGGCCATTGGCCTGGAGCAGCAAACCGCGACCAGTGGGAGCCATGAGTGGCCAAACCTGCGGATGCCGCAGGTAAACAAACTGGCCCAGCCCGCTAGGGGCTTTCCCTGCAGAAGTGGCATCCCAAGTTTTGGAAACACTGCTCTAGATCATTAATGAAGATATTGAACAAAACCGGCCCCAGGACCGACACTTGGGGCAGTTCGCTTGATATCAGCTGCCAACTAGATATGGAGCCATTGATCACTACCCGTTGAGCCCGACGATCTAGCCAGCTTTCTATCCACCTTATAGTCCATTCATCCAGCCCATACTTCTTTAACTTGCCATCAAGAATACTGTGGGAGATCGTATCAAAAGCTTTGCTAAAATCATCCACTGCTTTCCCCTCATCCACAGAGCCAGTTATTTCCTCATAGAAGGCAATCAGGTTAGTCAGGCATGACTTGCCCTTGGTGAATCCATGCTGACTGTTCCTGATCACTTTCCTCTCCTCTAAGTGCTTCAGAATTGATTCCTTGAGGACCTGCTACCTGATTTTTCCAGGGACTGAGGTGAGGCTGACTGGCCTGTAGTTCCCCGGATCCTCCTCCTTCCCTTTTTTAAAGATGGGCACTACAGTAGCCTTTTTCCAGTCATCCGGGACCTCCCCTGATCACCATGACTTTTCAAAGATAACGGCCAATGGCTCTGCAATCACTTCAGCCAACTCCTTTAGCACCCTTGGATGCAGCTTATCCGGCCCTATGGACTTGTGCTCGTCCAACTTTTCTAAATGGACTTGTGCTCGTCCCCTTCTTTCTCCACAGAGGGCTGGTCCCATGCTGTGCTGCCCAGTTCAGTAGTCTGGGAATTCACCTTGTTCATGAAGACAGAGGCAAAAAAAGCGTTGAGTACATTAGCTTTTTCCACATCCTCTGTCACTAGGTTTCCTCCCTAATCCAGTAATGGGCCCACACTTTCCTTGACTTTCTTCTTGTTATTAACATACCTGAAGAAAACCTTCTTGTTACTCTTAACATCTCTTTGTATATTTTATGTTTTATCTACTATGTTTTATGGTGGTGTAGTAAGACTCCTGCTTGGGCTCATCTTGAAGTCAAACTTGACCAAAGTTTGGGGATATTTCGATCTGGAAGGTTGGTTTGGGCCTTAGAGATGAGCCTGCGTCACAAATTTCAGGTCTGGAACCGGTTCCAAATTTATCCAAAGTCTGGGCATGTTCTAGCCAGATTTTGTTTTCAGGACAAAGATTCTCAGATGGTGAAAGATATACTTTTTGGGTATCCATTGATTAACCCTATTAACAATCTCAGGTTATATACAGAAGTTTCTCTTTGGCATTTGGATAGTTATTTTTACAGATACAATCCCCTAGACTGACACTAATCGTGTGACCCTACATCTGACCTGCTCTTCTGGAGACTAGATAGGCAACAGTGGGGCAATAATAAAGCACCTTCATGCAGTGATCAAGACATGGGGGCTTCAGTCGCTGGCCTGGTTTGTGATAATACTGGAGCCAATGTTAGTAATAACCAGTACAGCTGCCCAGCAGATAGGGTTGTGATCCAGGAAGAAATGCCTGCATTATACAAAGCAGGAAAGGTGGTTCTGACAGCAGAGTGGCAAAACATCAACCCTGAAATTGAACACAATTCAGGATGGCATCCATGCAAGCACCTCCTACAGTCATATATAGAGTTGGCAACAAGGTTAGATGAGACATTGAGCTATTCTGGTATGGAATTTCTTAGTTTCCTGTACATTTTGTCCAGGTGACATTGCAGATCATTCCAACAGATGGCACTGCATTTCTTAGTAAGAACTGATTCTAATTCCAGTGTTTGTTTATTCCCCTTGGATCTATTCTCTAATCACCAGGAATAAAGAGTTGGACTCTTAATATGCTTGCACTTAAATGCTGATTCTCTTGCATGTCTGGCCTAGCACAGTGACAAGCAGTAACTAATGAAACTAGTAAACGTTGCTTTTGTATGTAATTCTTTTTGGAGGGGATATTCATAGATTCTAAGGCCAGAAAGGACCATTGTGATCATCTAGACAGACCTCCTATATAACAGAGGCCATAGAACTTTGTAAGTTGTAACGGGCGCTCTCTGCATTCAGCAAAAACATGAAACAAACTCCATGAAAATAGCGTGACTCGTTTGCCATAAAGATCATATCCAAACAATTTGCAGATATTTGCCTTCAAACGCAAATGCCAAACGCTGGTTTTGTGCCACTGCTGTTTTGCATTTGTTGTTCCAGGCAGCTATGGAATGGAATCCAAGTGATTCACAGTACAATACAAACATCCTAGCATCCAGATCACTTGCCTCCATTTTCAAAATGGAGATAGGTATATTTCAGTGTAAGCCCATCAGAAGCTAAAGGTTTTCTTCACTTTCCCTAAAGTTTTCTAAACTAGTACAGATTATCTTTATTTTACCGCTTCCACTGTCATGATCAGCTATCACTGTGCTGAGCTAGAACACAACATTGTTCTTTTAAGGGCCTGCTTTTTATTTGAAACTATGTACTGCAATGGGACTGTAGCAGGTATTGAACATAGAGCAGCACATGACTTACATTTTCCCCTAGGTATTTAATATGGTAGGCAGCAATGAAGAGGATAAACAGAAAATAAATTCTATTATTTCCTCTTGGATTAGTTGGTGTTTGTTCTTTACAAAACAAACCTTGCATTGACAATGTATTGACTAATGATCTATTACAATTAATTGTAATTTCATTTGCCTCCTCTTGTTCTTGGATCTTCTTGAAATGCTTCCCTTTGAAGTCAGTGGAAAGACTGTCGTTGGTTTCAATAGGCATCAAATCCAGCCCTAAAACTGCACTGGACTCCAAGTGCATCATGTTACCACTGTTGGGCCAGATCTTCACGTGGTATAAGTCAGTATATTCCATAGAAGTCAGCTGAGCTTTGTTGATTTACATCAATTGAGTATGTGGTCCATTGTTTGATTGTAAGGATCCAGGAAAAGTATTAATCAGAAAAGGCAGATAGTGGCTAATGGGAGATTAGCCCATGTACTGATGGGGAAAATTAAAAACATCTCCTTCCAAGAAGGAGAGAGGAATATGCCACAAGCAGAACTGATTGAAAAACCTAGGGGGAAATATTTTGCCTTTTTTTCCCTCTAAAATTTTAATGAATATTTTTCATTGTAAAATCAAACTTTCAGAAAATTTCAATGAACTCTAATTCTGAGCTTTTCCACTCTCTGTGAGGCCAACAGATGCCCATACCTAAACAAAAATAACTGGTTTTAAAAGGTAAGCAGTGGGGGGGGGGGGAGGGCGTGAAATGAGACTTTCTCACCAACCTCTGTGTGCGTGTTTAAAAACCAACCAAGCCCAAACACAATGTATTTGACAGCCTTACTTTAAGTATGGACCAGGTCTAGCTAAATACATCTTTTTATAACTTTACTGTCTATATAAAAGATAGGTATTATTAATATTATTGGGTCGGATTCTGACCTGGATGCTTCCATTGTCTTTAATTTCCAATGTCCATGGAAAGAATGTGACTAATTATACTGTAACCGAAACACAATAACCCAGAAAACTTTTTCAAACTAGCCTAGCAAGTTAATACAGTTTAAAAAAAAAATACAGTTGTCAGTGCCACCTACACATAAATCAACATCATTTATACCTGGTGATGGCCTAAGCGTGAATGATTCACTGTATGATCCAGTCTCATGAGTCACTATTTCTGTGAAGTAGTCTTTTAAAGTATTTAAAGCATGCTGCCAGGACTGAGCCATTATAAGATTGGGGCCTGTAATACCATGGCCTAATACTATAGCACAATTTGTTACCACCCAGTCCTGAACCAAGATTTAAATTGTGTTGAGGGCTTCCATATTGTGACTGGTCCCTACCACAGCTGACACTGAAGCTCAGACAGGACCCAAACTGTCTTGGTCCAAGAAAACTGTTGGCTGGAACCATGTTTCTGAATGGCACCAATGGCTGGCATAGACAAGGCCCAGCCATGTTATGGAATAATTTACAACATCAGGTGATACCATAAGTACTACCAGCACACCCAGCATACCTCAGCTATAGCACACTTTTAGGTGTCATTATAATGTATTTGTGTGTAGGCAGGGCCAGATTGTTCTATAATGGTATATACAATCATATAATAGTTTAAGCTAGCTGGATTTATTTGTAGAACCCAGGCTGTCACAGGGTTGTGTAAGCCATTTCTTAATATGGGTTAAGACAGTGCCCATTTATGCCCTGATTCAGCACAGCACAGCCCTTATGCATATGCTTGTTGAACTAAGGCCTAAATCCAGGTGGAAAGGCATCCTGTTCCCACATGGAAAAGGGGTAGGAAGTGGGGAGTATTCAAATGCACTTTCCATTCCTGTTATAGAATCAGAGAAATATAGAGATGGAAGACATCTCAAGAGGTCATCCAGTCCATTGCCCTGTGCTGAGGCAGGATTAAGTATATCTAGACCATCCCTGACAAGTATTTGTATAACCTGTTCTTAAAAACCTCCAAGGACAAAGATGATATAACCTTCCTAGGTAACATGTTCCAGTGCTTAACTATCCTTATAATTAGAAGCCTAATATCCAACCTAAATCTCCATTGCTTCATACTAAGCTTATTATTTCCTGTCTTACCTTAGGTGAACATGGAAAACAACTGATCACCTTTTTCGTACTTGAAGACTATTACTCTGTTCCCCCTCCGGTCATCTTCTCTCTAGACTAATTACGCCCAATTTCTTCTACCTTTCCTCAGAGCCCATGTTTTCTAAACCTCTTATTTTTGTTGCTCTTCTCTGGATTCTCCGCAATTTAACATCTTTCTTGAAGTGTAGTGTCCAAAACTGGACAGAGTACTCCAGCTGAGGCCTCACCAGTTCTGAGTAGAGTGGAACAATTAGCTCCCATGTCTTACATGTGACATTCATGTTAACACATCCCAGGATGACATTTGCCACCTTGGCAACAGCATCATACTGTTGACTCACCATTCAGTTTGTGATCCGCTATAACCCCCAGATCCTTTTCAGCAGGACTATTGCCTGGCCTGTTGTTCCCCATTTTATATATGTCCACTTCCTGCAGAACGTGCTCCATGCAAGGTGAGGTGGGGAGTCAGGATCCTTCCCCTGCTGGCATCATTGGGATTCCCTAGGCATCAGATTGCAATAGCTTTCCCAGAAATCCTGCTCCATACTGGGGATCCCCCTCTGAAAAGGGCCCTAGGAGTAGGGGGTCCTAGATAAAACAGCTCCATTGGAGCCACAGCAACAGAGAGTTGGCAGTTGGGGAGGGGTGTGGATCCTGGGACTCCAGAGCTGGTGCATAGGCTTGGGCCTGAATGTAGATGGTTCTGACCTCCTGTAAATCCAGTGGGATTTGGGGGTCAATCCAGGTTCATTTTATAAAGAGAATGCCCTGCCCCTTTAAAGGAACAATGTGTGTGAGGAAGTCTATGATGGGGATGCCTACAAAGATTCATTTTTGTAGGTTTTACTACAGGAGTGAACGACGTAGCCCAGGGTTGGGTTATCTCCATGCTAGGATTTAAGCATGAATTGGAGTCATTTGAGCATGAACCATTTTTATACATGGTCCTAGGTAACTTTCGGCTTGTCTACATGAACATGTAGTTTGTGATAAGTTAGCATATGAATCTACCCCACCCTAGCCTGCCTCAGACCAACTCTCTGTGTGGAACCTGCTGACGAGCACTAACAGTTCTTTAGTGCACGTTGATCTCATTCTGTTTTAAAGTGGGGGTAGATCAATGTGCACTAAAGAATGGTCAGGAGTCTCCAGCAGGGGCCACATGGACAACTATTGCTGCCAGATTTACACCCAAGCTTACCACACACTAAATGTTCATGGAAACAAATCTTTAGTCTGAACTTTAATGAAGATGGAGTCAGCCAGGCAACTAGTCACAACAAGGCCTGCAGATGTCACCTGGAGAGCTGTATCCTTTTTATTATACAGTCTTTGCCCTTTGTGTTTATTAGCGGCCCACAAGGGAATTGTCTGGAGTTGTTTGACTGAAAGAGTGAGACTGTGTTGGTCATTAGTTCAGTGTCTAATTGTAGCATTAACTCCTCCTATATACCAGGGCACTGAGTGAGAGCATAGGATACTGCTCTCACCTGCAGCCCCACTCTGACTCAGTCACTGTTAGATTCCCCGCCCTTTTCAGAAGCAGAGTTAATTGGGCATGTAAGCGTGTACAAATACCTTAGACCCAATCCTGTTGCAGTGAAGTTAATGGAAGATTTGCCATGACTTCAATGAGAGCAGGAACTATCCCATCAGTTTTATTTGGCTCATAGTTTCATTGGATCATAGCTTTTAATTAACAGCTTTCCACACAATGAGAAGGGATAGATAAGTAAGCCATGTCCCCATTGGTTTAGGTCAGAGTTCAGCAACCTTTCAGAAGTGCTGTGCCGAGTCTTCATTTATTCACTCTAATTTAAGGTTTCACGTGCCAGTAATACATTTTAATGTTTGTTTTTTAGAAGGTGTCTTTCTATAATATATAACTAAACTATTGTTGTATGTAAAGTAAATAAGGTTTTAAAAATGTTTAAGAAGCTTCATTTAAAATTAAATTAAATGGAGAGCCCCCCAGACCAGTGGCCAGGACCTGGGCAGTGTGAGTGCCACTGAAAATCAGCTCATGTAGGTTGCTTACCCCTGGTTTAGCAGCAAGGCCAGCCAACCCTGACCCTTTACTTTTGTTCAGAGATTATTTTGTGTGGTAGGATATTGCCTAAAATATAGCAGAGGTGGCTCCTCTAAACCTCGTTTAGGCTGATGAACCAGAAAAATGGATAGTTCCTATGGTCTTGTCTGCACTATACACATTATCTAAACCTTGCTCACAATGGTGCAGCTTCTGTAGACAAAACTCCTATGGCTGCAGCTCTTTTTAATAGTTTTTCACTTAAATCTGCTCAGAGCAGTGATAACATGCCAATAGATGAGAGTGGATGAAACTTTGTTGAGAAGTGGAGAGTAGAGCTACAACAGGCATTCTGCAGAAGGGGAATGACTGAAAAATTCAAAGCAGTTTGGACTGACTTTTTAGACTATGATTAATGTAGACTCTCAAGATAGATATGCACTTCCCCTCCCATCACTTCATCCTAACCCTCTTTACTTACTTTGTGTATTATGATTAATCTGGTATGTTGGTACATTTGTTGTATTGGAAAAATTAATAAATTATAAATATGAAAAAGTGTAGCTATTTTAGTCCGCTCCTCTGCATCATCTAAAAATCCAATTTAAACCTTGTTCGAATTATACAATAAATGTATGCAACTGTTTCTGAGCTCAGCTGACATAACTGCAGCCCTGTAGATCTGGGTTCAAATCCTAGCTAAAAAGGCTATGGTTTAAACTGGTAATGACTGTGAAATGCATTGTCTAACTAGTGAACCTCATGACTTGACAAACGCAGTGCCAGAAAATATACCAAGCCCAGAAATCTTCTGATGGCAAACATAAGCTGAAGCAAGGAACTCAAAACAAAACTACATGAAGTGGCTGAGCAATAAAGTAGCAAATTCAGAAACCATGGTTAACATTTTCAAGCATGCCTAAGTGATTTGGAGTCACTACATATCTTTGAAAATTTTAACTTATATTGTTAGTTGAAATTGTTCAGTTTCCGTTATAGGAAGACTGATATTATGGGACTTATGTAAAAGATAGTTATAGTGTTTGCATATGTGTAGATAATTAATATAGAGAGCACCCAAAAAAATGGGGAGGGGGGAGGAGGAGAAGATCACCAGGAAATAACTCAAGAACAGATAAAGATATAGAAGCTGAGAGGGTTGTTATTGAACCAAACAAGGTTTTTAATTTTTTGCTACAGAACACGCTGCATGATATTTTGCTTCCTTTTTGTAGGTAAATTTTGAGGTTTAAGGACAGATCCAGCACTCACTAAAGTCTTTCGGTTGATCTCAGGGAGCTTTGGATTCGATCCGTAAGCTGGTTAACAACATCCATTTAAAAGTTCCCTTCCTTTTGAACAGACTAGCATGCAAAATGCTAATGCAAATACATAGACTTTTCCTTTTCATTTCCAACATCATCAGCTGAAAGCAATAAACAAAACCTGTGGATATTTGAATATTGTAATTTTAGTGAGTCGACAAACATTTGCGTGTGGATTTTAACCAGCTTGTTTCACATGTGAATCAATGCTGGAGAAAAAGTTGGAAAGAAAAAATGGAAAGAAGAAAGGGCGGGGTAGTAAATAATGGAAGAAGAGGAGGTAGGAAGAAGAGAATGACGGACAGACAGAGCCAACCCATAACATTGTTGGTAAAGTGAAGCCATTTGTCATGCTGGGGTGTGGGTGGGGAAGTGTGACATTTGCTATAGTACACTGTGGGAACTTTTATTTAACCCCTTTCAGTGAAGAGTTCTTCAACTCTCCACACAGGATCACTAGTATGAGGTGGGAGTGGGGTTAGATACCATACAAAATCTTACTGGAAAAATTTAGTTGAAGTTGACTTATATATGAACACTGTCATATGGACAGAATATTGGAGGAAGGGGCCATAAGCTAAATAAAACCAACAATTCAGAATTAGGAAAGGCCTGAAGTAGTCTGCTGTGGCTATGCTCAGATCTGCTTTTTGTTGTTAATCTATTAGACCTTTATACTTCCAGAACTTAAGAGTAGAATTTTCAAAAGTTCCCAGCATTGCCCTAACTCTGTTCCAATTGAAACCAACTATTGACTTCAATGGAAACAGACTTAGGCCAAGGTAAAGGAATTTAGAAAAAACCCGCCTTAAAAGCAATGCTAAATCCATCTTTAAAAAATATCTTGTTTCACATTTAAAATGGATAAAATAATTTTGCATAATTTTTTTTTACTCTCACAAAATCTTTTCTTATATAGAGATCTCGTCAGGGCAATTATCACAAAAACTATTCCCTTTACCTCTACTGTTAGACTGATTTTTTTTTCCCACAACTTCCCTTATTTTATAGCATAAACTTGTTTACTAAACTAAGCAAATTTTACGTGCATTTCAAAGAGGAAGTATATGCAAAAGTGAGCATGCCTTTTGCATAAAGCAGAGACATTGTGGGCTTTGAAATGCCAAACCTCTGGAAAATAATCTGTTTTGTTTCTAAGATAAAGCAAAACTGAAGAAACATTGATCTGGTTTTATGCACTCCTTGATATTGAAATATTTTATTATGCAGGCATGGTAATGACTCCATAATTAGGTTTATGTTAAGCTGTTGCCTTTGAGACTTCAAAGCCTCACTGTAGCTCAGACCGCTAGCACAAGTTAGAAGAGGATGTCTTGAGTTTTTCTGAAGGTTGAACGTGAGTACATGCAGCTCCCATTGACTTCAGTTGGCACTGTGTGCGCTCAGCCCCTTTAAAAGTCAGAGCCATTGAATGCACTAAAAAGTGTTCCTGGAATAATTATATAAACATCCCAAAGTACTTCTTTTCTAAACTGTGGGTTGGTGAGTCTCACCTTTGTCCAGATCTCATTTGCAAATAAACAACCATCTGTGCAAGCCTAAAACTCATAGACACACCTGTGCATTACAGGTGCACTACAATGAAGTTTGCACTGTTCTACATGTAATATTTTTCTAAATTCGCCCATGAGCACAGCAAATAGTTCTTCTAACGGCAGCTGCCAGCACACCTACACTCAGGG